>NC_133654.1:215129802-215345244 GCF_009905375.1 Apium graveolens
TATTTAGTACTTGTAACACTTAAACTCTGTAAAAATGTCAAAGGAGCAGACTAGGGTCTTTTTCTATAAACAGTGTCAAGCCTAAGAATTCTATCTAGAAGAAGATCAAGAAGATTATGCATCAGAAGAATTATGAAGAAGCTTCGAGTTGAATTAATCTGTTTTAGGAAAATATTTTAAGTCTAGATCTCTACAAGTCACCGATTTAGTGTTATAGAGAAATCATTCGAGAACTCAAAATGACCTATCCAGAAGTCAGGAAAGGCACTAGAGAACTCACAGAGATATCACCAAGCCAAAGTGAATTGACGGAGATTGGAGATATCGACAAGTCATTTCTTCACTAGAGAACTCAGATTTATTGACAAGTTAACATTTATTAGAGAACTCTGAGTTATCGATAAGTCAAATTCCACTAAAGAACTCAGAGATATCGATAAGCCAAAATTCACTAGAGAACTCTGAGTTGTCGACAAGTTAAATTTGACTAGAGAACTCTGAGTTATCGATAAGTCAATAAACCATTAGAGAACTCAGAGATATCGATAAATCAAAGTGAAGATATGAAGACTAGAGACCTCTACAAGCCAAATTCTCTTATAGAGAACTCAGAGACCTCTACAAGTCAAATTTACTATAGAGCATCAGAGATCTCGATAAGTCAATATAATTATTGAGATGTCAAGTTCTCTATAGACCAAATAGAGATCTCGAAGTAAAATCTCAAAGTACAGTATTACAGATCACTTCAATATCCCAGATTAACAATCAATAAACAATCCAAACAGATGGATTGACAAGTCTACAAAAAGCAGCTTGAAGGATGTGCAAGATCAATGGTGAAGATTAACTGATAAAGGAAGATCAAGACGATCACGGGATGCTAAAGATATGCTAAACCATAAATAGAAGATATACTTTTCTATAAATTGAAATGACAAGTGACAGTTTACAAAGGCTAATAGCATGTCTTATTGTACATTATGTAAACTAGCAGTTAACTGAATTATAAAGTTAACACTGGTCCTTTAGTCAGTTGCAATAATTTAGATAGAAAATTTGTAACTCTCTTAAGAAGAAGCTAAGCTCTTTATCAACAAAGAGCCTAGAAATTTTGTAGCAAAACATTCTGTTAGGAAATGAATAACACATAGGGGTGAATGTGTTTTACTATTTTTGTGCTTTTCTTGAATATTTAAGGTTGAACAAAGTTAACTAAATCTTGTAATGAAATGTGTTCATGCAGAATTTGAGCTTGTAGAAAATAAAGAACACAAATCTTTAAAACTCACTTTCAAGCTTCTCATTCAACTTTGTTAATCTGCTAACTTCTTCATTAGCAGCAACCATGCTTGTGTGGATGTGAAACATTTATGTGCTCATCTTCTCAACAGTTTCCTTATATTGATTCACATTTAAATCAGTGGTGGTAAGAGTTGGTACCTGTGATTTAGATGAGGATGATTCTCCATGCTCCAAGGCCATGAGTGGATAGTTTCCAAGTTATTCATCTTCATCATTTTCAAAGTCATCCCAACTTTTACCTTCTGTAATATAAGCTTTGCTTTGCTGTTTCTTTAGAAGAGCTTCATACTTTGCTTCAAGTTCAAGATAAGCTTTATCTTTCGTTGCCTTCTTCGGTTTCCTGCATTCTGTAGTAAAGTGGTCTAGTTCATCACAATTGAAGTACCTTATCTTAGATCTATCAACAGATCCAGTTTTGTAGCCATTCTTGCTATCAGAATTGTACTTCCTTTTTTTCCTTCCAGCTGTTGGTTTACACATTGTGTAATAAGACATGCTATTAGCTTTTCTAAACTGTCTCTTGTGATTTCTATTTATAGAAAAATAGATGTTCCATTTCTGGCTTATCATATCTTTAGCATCCCGTGTTCACTTTGATCTTCCTCTGTCAGCTAATCTTTACCATTGATCTTGCACATTCTTCAAGATGCTTTTTGTAGACTTGTCAATCCAGCTATTTGGATTGTTTGTTGATAGTTTATCTTGGATATTGAACTGATCTGCAAATTTGTACTTTGAGATTGTACCTCGAGATCTCCAGTTTAGGTCTATAGAACACTTGACATCTCGATAAGTATATTATCTTATCGAGATCTCTGGTACTCTATATTTAGTATGTTTTGTAGAGGTCTTCAGTTCTCTATAAGAGAATTTTGGGCTTGTCGAGATCTCTAGTCTTCACATCTTCACTTTGACTTATCGATAACACTTAGTTCTCTAGTAGCTTCTTGACTTGTCGATATCTCAGAGTTCTCTAGTCAAATTTAACTTGTCGATATCTCAGATTCCTCTAGTGAATTTTAACTTGTCGATATCTCTGAGTTCTCTAGTGAAGTTTGACTTATAGATATCTCTGAGTTCTCTAGTGGAACTTGACTTATCGATAACTCAGAGTTCTCTAATGAATGTAGACTTGTCGATAACTCTGAGTTCTCTAGTGAAGAAATGACTTGTCGATATCTCCATCCTTCATGTCTTCAATTTGGCTTGTCGATATCTTTCTGAGTTCTCTAATAGCTTTCATGACTTCTCGATAATCCATTCTGGAGTTCTCGAATGACTTCTCTATAACATTAGATCTGTGACTTGTAGAGATCTTGACTTAGCATATTTTTCTTCAAACAGATTTATTCAACTCCAAACTTCTTTAAAAAATTTCTGAGGCAAGATATTCTTGATCTTCTTCCAAATAGAATCCTTAGGGTTGATACTGTTTCAGGAAAAAGACTTTAGTCTGCTCCTTGCATTTTTACAGACTTTAAGTGTTATAAGTACAAAATACAAATTAAGATAACAATACAACTTACTTAGGGTTGTCCCCAAGCTTAACTAATAACTAAAAATAACAGTTCATTAATCTCCTTAGATCAGATGTCCATTTGGCTTGCTTCATACTTTGATCAGGGATACTAATGATATTGTAATCTTTGGTGATCTTTGGCATCATCACTAAGATATTGTTCATGCAGAATTTAAGCTTGTAAAAAATAAAGAACACAGATCTTCAAAACTCACTTTAAAGCTTCTCATTCAATTTTGTTAATCTGCTAACTTCTTCATTAGCAGCAACCATGCTTGTGTGGATGTGAAACATTTATGTGCTCATCTTCTCAACAGTTTCCTTATATTGATTCACATTTAAATCAGTGGCGGTAAGAGTTGGTACCTGTGATTTAGATGAGGATGATTCTCCTTGATCCAAGGCCATGAGTGCATAGTTTCCAAGTTATTCATCTTCATCATTTTCAGAGTCATGCCAACTTTTACCTTCTGCAATATAAGCTTTGCTTTGTTGTTTCTTCAGAAGAGCTTCATAATTTACTTCAAGTTCAAGATAAGCTTTATCTTTCGTTGCCTTCTTGGGTTTCATGCATTCTGTAGCAAAGTGGTCTAGTTCATCACAATTGAAGCACCTTATCTTAGATCTATCAACATATCCAGTTTTGTAGCCATTCTTGCTATCATAATTGTACTTCCTTTTTTCCTTCCAGCTGCTGTCTTTGTTGAAAGACTGTCCTTTATTCTTGAAGTATCTTGGCTTCTTTACTCTAATATTAGAGAATTTCCTAGCCAAATAGGCCATTGACTGGTCTAGCTCATCCAGTTCTTCAAGAGTATAAAACTCATCTTTTTCCAATTCCAGAATGACTTGTTCCTGTGAATCATTTGTTCTTTGCTCATTTGTTGAGGCAACTGGAGTTTGAGATCTTGGTTTATCATTGGATGTTTGACTTTCATTTATAATTAAAGCACTTGAGCCATCCACAACCTGTCCTTGACCAGATCTCAATGATTGTCTTTGAATCATCTCTAGTTCATATATTTTGAGAATTCCATATAGAACTTCCAGTGTTATTCTGCTCAAGTCTCTCCCTTCCCTGATTGCTGAGATTTTCTTTTCCAAATGATCAAAAAAAGTAAGCAAGAACTTTAGATTTACTTCTTCAGCTTCATAATATTTATCATGAAGTTGCAAGTCATTTATCATCTTATTGAATCTTTCAAACACATCAGTAATGTTTTCCTTTGTCTTAGCCATGAAACCCTCATACTGTGAAATCAGTATCCTTCTTTGATTTGATCTAACTTCCCCAGTTCCCTTATAGAGTATACCAATCTTTTCCTATATTTTCTTGGCAGTGTCATAGTTCACAATGTTGTTGTACATTATATTATCAAGTGACTCAATCAAAATTAATTGCAAGCTGCTATCCAGGAAAACTTTCTCTTTTTCAGGATCAGTATACTCAGCAGGATCTTTTGGAGCATAAAGAGTTGGGATAATCCTGTCTCCATATGTAGATTCCTCAATTCTAACTGTAGGAATGAAAGGTCCATCCTTGAGGATCTGAATGTAGAGTGGATTGGTCGTCCTGATAAACAACATCATTTTCTTTTTCCAAAGGGTGTAGTTAGCTTTGTCAAAGGTAGGAATTTTGATGCTACTGATTTTCTGTGTATTCATTCTTCCAAGATCTTGAATCTGTTTATTTTCAGATTTTGCTCTGATACCACTTGTTAGGCAATGAATAACACACGAAGGGGGGGTGAATGTGTTTTACTATTTTTGTGCTTTTCTTGAATATTTATGGTTGAACAAAGTAAACTAACTCTTGTAAAGAAATGTGTTCAGGCAGAATTTAAGCTTGCAGAAAACAAAGAACACGGATCTTCAAAACTCACTTAATTTTATATTAAAATTAAGACTGTTTTGCTACAAAATTTCTAGGCTCTTTGTTGATAAAGAGCTTAGCTTCTCCTTGAGAATGTTACAAGAAATTTGATCTAAATTGTTACAACTAACTAAGGACCAGTGTTAACTTTATAACTTAGTTAACTACTGGTTTACACATTGTATAATAAGACATGCTATTAACTTTTCTAAACTGTCTCTTGTCATTTCTATTTATAGAAAAATAGATCTTCCATTTCTGACTTAGCATATCTTTAGCATCCTGTGTTCACTTTGATCTTCCTCTTTCAGCTAATCTTTACCATTGATCTTGCACATTCTTTAAGATGCTTTTTGTAGACTTGTCAATCCAGCTATTTGGATTGTTTGTTGATTGTTTATCTTGGATATTGAACTGATCTGCAAATTTGTACTTTGAAATTGTACCTCGAGATCTCCAGTTTAGGTCTATAGAATACTTGACATCTCGATAAGTATATTGTCTTATCGAGATCTCTATTACTCTATATTTAGTTTATCTTGTAGAGATCTTCAGTTCTTTATAAGAGAATTTTGGGCTTGTTGAGATCTCGAGCCTTCACATCTTCACTTTGACTTATCGATAACTCTTAGTTCTCTAGTAGCTTCTTGACTTGTCGATATCTCAGAGTTCTCTAGTCAAATTTAACTTGTCGATATCTCAGAGTCCTCTAATGAATTTTAACTTGTCGATATCTCTTAGTTCTATAGTGAATTTTGACTTATCGATATCTCTGAGTTCTCTAGTGGAACTTGACTTATCGATAACTCAGAGTTCTCTAATGAATGTAGACTTGTCGATAACTCTGAGTTATCTAGTGAAGAAATGACTTGTCGATATCTCCAGCCTTCATGTCATCAATTCGGCTTGTCGATATCTTTCTGAGTTCTCTAGTAGCTTTTCTGACTTCTCGATAAGCCATTATGGAGTTCTCGAATGACTTCTCTCTAACATTAAATCTGTGACTTGTAGAGATATTGACTTAGAGTATTTTTCTTCAAACAGATTTATTCAACTCCAAACTTCTTCAAAATTCTTCTGAGGCATGATCTTCTTGATCTTCTTCCAGATAGAATCCTTAGGGTGGATACTATATCAGGAAAAAGACTCAAGTCTGCTCCTTGCATTTTTACAGACTTTAATTGTTACAAGTACAAAATACAGATTAAGATAACAATACAACTTACTTAGGGTTGGCCCCAAGCTTAGCTAATAAACAAAAATAACAGTTCATTAATCTCTTTAGATCAGATGTCCATTTGGCTTGCTTCATACTTTGATCAGGGACACTAATGATATTGTTATCTTCAGTGATCTTTGACATCATCACTTATATATTACACATTCTTAATTTTAATATAAAATTATGTGAGTTTTGAAGATTTGTGTTCTTTATTTTTTAAAAGCTTAATTTCTGCATGAACATATTTTTACTACAAGATTTAATTTACTTTGTTTAACCATAAAAGAGCAAGAAAAGCTCAAAAACAGAAAAACACATTCACCCCCCATCTGTGTGTTATTCATTTCCTAACACTGTGAGTTCCTCCTGAAGATAAGCCTGGAGAAACACGAGCACCTTCTTTCTTTTTCTTCCATTTAGGTGGATAACCAATTAACTTATAACAATGTTCCTTTGTATGACAATTAAAATTGCAGTAATTACACTACAACACAGGTCTTGAAGTACCAATGAAACTCTGAGATGGTTTCTTAAAACCGGAACCATACTGACCAGCTACTGCATTTCCAGAATTGATGACTAATGCATTAGAAAAAGGAGTATTGGTAGCAATAATACTCTGATATCCTTTTCTTGCTTTCTCATCCTGCTTGACAAATGTATAATGTAACACCCCCAAATCTGGGGTCGGGGATCCGGGTTGTCACGAGTTCTATTTCCCTTAATAACACTTAATCTTAATAAACAACGAACTACTACGTACTATGGCCCCAAAATATAAACACACACACCACAAGTTATAGATGAAGTTAACTAGATATAAATTGAATAGATGAAGTTAAAAGATACTCCAATATACTTATATCTTTTTCAGAATACTACTTGAACTACCACCGTTCGAGGTATAAATAGTTCATCCCATAGATGAAGCTACACGACAAAACTTGTATATAATTAATCTTTGAAATATCATCAAAATGAAATGAAGTTACGAGATACTTCATTTGATGAAAACATCATTTTGAAAACTCGACCCTGCCAACACTCAACAATCGCCAAGCCGTAGCCTTTCTATCGAAGTGCTTTGGGCAGTGTTGCAGAAATATCCAATTGGATGATGAACTCATTACGGGAGTTTGGCGCGCCAGGAAGACCACTCACGATGATCAGTCGCAGTAGTGCAACCCCACCATTTTCTAATGTAGAGGAGAACAGTCGGATTTACTTGTCAACCAAACACTGGACTCCTAAGGAAAGGACCGTCTTAGTTGAACTTCTGGGCCATTTGGGCCAATATAAAAAGGATGGGCCGGCGCCACTCGACCACTTACGCCACTCCTAGTTCAGGTGAAATCCATGACTCTGAAACGTAAAGCTCGTGCCCTCTTTCCCCAAGTAGAAACTTGTTGATACGGCTCCACCAAGAAGTCGTATCTAGTTGGAAAGGAAAACTCACCGATATTTCCCAGGAGATGCCTGTTAATGGATTAACTTATTCCAAGAATTTTACTTCCCGAGTGTTGGGTAAGTAATCAAAAACCCTTTTTATCAAAACAACAACCTTTTTGCGAATATAAAAATACATCACGGAGCCGGATCCCTCAGATTTTTAAGCGAGTATTTAAATCCCCTTCGAAAGGAAGATCTTAAATCTAAAAACGAGTTTTGGGATCCAATCTAACTTTTAAAATCATTTTGAAGACTTGAAAACATTTTTAAGAATGTTTGGAGAAATGCTGATTTAATAAACTAAATCAGTCCCAATATATTAGAAAATATCTGAATATTATTGTTTAAATAATATTCTCATAAAGGATAATATTTATAAAAATAGTTGAAGTAGAAGTTTTAAAACTCATACTTGAAGTGAATAATAATAATTAACCAAAGATATACTTATACGAAAGTACGATCTTTATTTGAATAATCGAAAATAAGATTGATTATCGAAACATTATTATTTAATAAAATAAAGAATATTATTTAATAAAATAAGCGGAGTCATAAGTCCTCGAATGAATATTCAAAATAATATTCATTAAGTAAAATAAAGTTATCGAATAAACCTTATTCGATTAATAGTTTTGAAAAATATTCATATATATATAAATATATATATATATATATATATTATACTCGGGAATATCGACTCCCGGTTTAGAAAATGTTCACCTTTGGGTCCCCTATACTAAGGGTATACGCATTTACTGCTTATCTCTAGCATAGGTATTATGCAACTTTTAAGCATTTGAATCAACAATTAGATATCAAGATTTCAAAACAGGCATGCATATAAATATCATATCACATGCTCCAATATATCGCAAGACTTTGCTAATAATAATCATGCACTTATCACAAGATAATGAATATACATATATTTACATCACAACAACAGTATAACGGGTAGAAAACTTGGCTGAGTATTCCCGGATAGACTTGAGCTTAGAGTGGGTCCGATAACCTATGAATAACGACATAAGTCGGAACTAAACCCCGGTCGCTTAAGAAACTAGACTTTAACCAATTGAACCCTAACGTTCGCTTATGGTCACTTCTAGGCTTAACGAATCACATAAGTCATTCGAGTACCCTCAGCTCCACCATTTTTAATAAACTAATCGTTAAGAATTTTAAGCCGATTCTTTTGCGAGTACCCTACCAACTGCCTAATCCACTTTACATAATTGTTTCATACTCCAATTAGTCATTGAAGGGCCTTAACCAAGGTTTCAAAGTAAGACGAGGGGTAATGGTTCGTTCCTGAAATGCCGTTACTTAAAATGATCGTTTCTCCTAAACCGTACATCGGATTCAAGTAAACCACATATCAAAACGAAGCTCGTAACATGAACTATCTAAACATGGAAATGTTCATAATCTAACAGTGAGTTCACGGCCTAAAGTTAAGAACAAAAGCAGTCTAAGGTAAATCGGGCATTACGACGGCTATGTTGACGCGATTACCAAATTTTAAACTACTCCAATCAATCCACAAATCAACCCACAATCAACATCACAATCAAACTCCATCCATACTTCACTACAACAGTCCCAACATCTCAAGATTTTCTAATTTATACTTCCCCTAAACATGAACTAAAAGCTATACTTAAGTTCATTAACCAACAACCAAGATTTATAACCCAAAATCATTACAATTCCAACCAAACTCTAAACATACAAGAATCATGTTATCATGAACTATAACAAACAAAACCAAACCTAATAATCAAAGTAAAGTTAGGGTTTAGAGGGGTTATACCTTCCTTGGAGTGATTAGAGTAGCTAGGAAGCCTTAAGAAGCCTTGAGATAGCTTAGGAATGCTTGGATCTTAAAGGAAATCAAAGAAAATAAAGTTAGAATTCTTGAAAACACTATTCATCATCTTTTCCTTGATTTATTGGAAGAGATTCATGAAGAAATAGAAGCTTAAACTCCTAGGATATGCTTATCTAATCATAAGGGACCTTGGGTAATTACCTTGCAAATTAACAAAGCTTGGATCTTGATTTTTGGAATTTTTCTCCTTGAAATGATGAAGAAGCCGAGAGTAGATGTTCTTGGGAGAGTATTTTCTTTTGTTGAATTTGTTTGTGGTGGAAAATGAAGTGAATGGGATATTTGGATGATTTGTTGGTTGATTAAAGTGAGTGGAGTATGACTAAGCATGACATCATCTTGGTGCCTTCATCTTTTGCCACTTGTCATCACTTGGTGGTGGAAGCATCTTCTTATGCTAATCCTTGCTTAATTGTTTGGTTATCATCCTTAATCCTTGCACTAATATCTCTTGCATTACTTGTCGTTTAATTGATTTACGACTCGTTTATCGTTCGTTCTTGCTAATCGTTTGAGGGATCATATCCGGGATCTTATTACTTGGGTTCCCCTAAACCTTTCTCAATATATTATATTCCTTATATGATCCTTTCTTTTAATCCTTGAATTTAAATCCTTTTAATCATGTTACCTTATACTCCATTCTTTCGGTATCTGGTGGATTTTTCGGGAAAAATCAAAGTGTTCGAATTTGGATTCTGACGATCTTTACATACACTTATATACCATATAGAGTATTAATAAGATCTCAGAATATCAATAAAAGAACTGCTACATAGTGTGGCATAAAAATTTTTCTTAATCAGCATAATCAGCAAAATCACTATTCATAAGGCTTATAAAAATTTTCAAAAATTGGGGTTATTACAGTCTCCCCTCCTTAAAAGGATTCCGTCCCAGAATCAGATAAAAATGAATAGGGATACTTTCTTAGCATTGCACTTTCTAACTCTCAAGTCAATTTTCCCACATTTTGACTCTACCACCAAACTCTGACTACTTTGATAACCCTTCTCCTAAGCACTTGTTCCTTTTCGATCTATAACCCTTCCTGGTTGCCCCATATAGCTTACGTCTGGTTGCATGTCTATGCGCTCATACGCCCCTATTTGTCTGGAATCCAAATTACACTTCCTTAACATTGATACGTGGAACACGTTATAAACTTGCTACATGTTCGGGGGTAGGGCTAGCTCATATGCAAACTTCCCAATACGTCTTAATATATCCAAGAGTCCTACAATTCGTGGGCTTAGCTTTCCTTTCTTTCCGAACCTCATCTATCCTTTCCAAGGGAATACCTATAACAGCACTAGGTCCCCTACTTCCTATTCTTTGTCCTTTCGTTGTCAAGTCATCATACTTTTATGTCCATCTTGGGCTACTACCAGCCGTCCTCTGATTAGATCTATTATATCCTTGGTCCTTTGGACCACTACTGGTCCGAGCATCTTGCGCTTTGCAACTTCATCCTATCATAAGGGAGATCGACATTGTCTTCCCTCAAGGATCTCATAAGGCAACATCTCGATACTGACATACGATCTATTGTCATAATAAAACTCAATCCGCGATAAATGATCATTCCAAATTCTTTCAAGTCTATTGCACAGACTCTCATCATAGCTTCGAGCACTATAGCTTTTACTTCTCTATACTCCTTCTTTTCTTGTTCGTAAGCGTTACTATCTTCCGTACAAAATACTATTCTAGATATACTTTTACTCGCTAGAGTTTTATAACCTTTTAATAACCGCGTCAACCTTAGTATCACGAACGTGGTAGATTCGGAATACCACCATACTTGGTACCACTTCATCTCTAGTTGCCTCCATCTTCGAAAGCTTGGTCCTTCGTATAGAAATAAAAGAATTTATTGAGATATCACTATGATCATGAACACTTGTTCTATTGCATAGTTAGTACAGAAGGTGGCCAGCCTTTGGTACTTGACAAGCAATTAAACAACATGTGGTATCCTACTAGGCTTCTATCACACAGATAGATAGTCATTCGGAAATACCTCCCCTTCTGGAAGGATTGTTCTTCTCAGCTTATACAAAATGAAAAGGAGAGAAAAGAACGAATTGAAGAGAATTGTATAAGACAAAATACTGCCACAAATATCTGGCTTGGAATCTACCTCTGAACTATAGAGGTTTGTCATAGGAGAACAAAACATACGTGTCTATATCAATATCCAGTATTATCGCATCGCAATTTACGTGCCTGAATATTTTTGCTATTCCGTCCATCATTCTATGAACCCATGCTCTTGCTCGAGCTTATAAACAATCACCGCTGAAACTTCCTCAACAGCGAAAATCGAATCTGGGATTTCATTCTAGACATCATCGTTACTAGAATTCTATGCTTGCACTGCAACCTTCCTCGTATGGTAATACGACTCTCTATTCATAAGAAAGAATAAATATATAATATGTAAATACTCCACTAGGTAGTCTATCAATGATAACTTATACATAAACACGACCCCATTAGGGGTACTAAATCTCAACATCCATTCCAATACAACTCTCACGACTGTAATCGGCTCATTACTCGCAGAATCATTGTTGCATTACTATGGTCCACCACTGACCTACTGTAGTCATTCATTTTCTATGAAATCTTAATAGCTAACCATACGGAGTCCATACATGTCGTATCGAATTCTTCAAAGGAGGCAACATAATCACCATTCCATGATTCATGAAGAACACTCCTGAACTTGGTGTACATATGACGTGAAGCAGATAAAATTGCAGAAGAGTTTCAATAAAAGCAACGATAGTAGGTTAATACCATTATTAACCATATGCCTTCAATAGAAGACTTAACTCAAAGGTTTGTTAAGTCCTTTTTTGAAACATGGTCCTGGCTTATTTTCAAGATAGTACCTTCTAAGATAGATATCCTGCTCACGGCGTTTACATGAATTAAATCTTTACCAAGCTACTATTACGGTTGAGTATCGTACAATCATCAGAAGGAATGTCAATCTTTCACACCATAATACAACCTTCACAGCTTTAACCATCATCACTGTATTCCTCTGACACGAGCGCCTATAATTGCTCTCTTACACTTAGGGTGTCGGCCACCTCATTTGCCTTTCCTATTAGTAATATTTCCTTACAATCATTGTCTTTTGAACGATATCCAACTAAATTTTCTACCTCATTTCCAATCACTGCTTGTGTGAAAATGCTCTTCCTTAAGCTTTGGTGAGAAAGAAAAGAAAGAAAAAAAAATATCACCATTTTTCCATAAGTTATTGCCTTGGTCTTTAGAGGTTAACATTGTCACGACTAACTCTTGATCATACTTAGGACGTCTCTTATCTTGGGTCCTTCTTGTTTTCACCAATCTTGACCTTCATTGGGTTCAATCTATACTTTCTCATGTTTTAACATGTGCCCCACTTGGCATTATTATTATTACGTCATATTTTCTTTATCAAAATTTCTATTCTTGAGAACTTTGAATATTACTTTTCCCCTTATAAAACCTCTAAGGTTATCCTTAAATCCTTCATCATGTACTCCCTAGGTACATGGCATATCAAGATACCATTTACTAATACTAGAACCATTGTCTATATAATTTTGAAAACTTTCTCCATTGATCTTTAAAGGTTGTTTTTGCCTTAGTCCTTCACTCTGTACCACCCAACTCATAATGTCCCTATTAAGGGTGAAATGCCAACCTTTATGCATTCCCCCATGGTTCATCTCAAGTTATCGAGGTTTTATCCTTAATTCCACCTTTAAAAGATTCTTACACTCTTCCATTGATAAATCAATTCATCTATCCTTGATATATTATCTTATTTAATCATTCCCATCTCGATAGTCTATACCAAATTTCACAATAGCATCCTTATTCAAAATGAGGTCAATTAATATGGCCTCCAAAAGATAACAACGGTTATCCGCATTTCTTGCCTGATTTAGTAATGATAACAGGGATGTTCTAGAAGATATTGGTCGTGTTCAACGTGAACTTCTTCTTAATAATTCCTCATTTACTTTTGTTGTTTATCTCAACAGTCATCTCAATGTTGGGATATCTTTCATACCTGGCGTCTCCCTTTCTGGGTATCATGCCACTAGTCTTACACTTCACATTCTTGAAGGTCACTTCCTTCATCCAATTTTCCTAATTTCTTACTTTCTTGTCTCCTTAGTCTATCTGCGTCTCATTATTTATCCTTCGGACTATCTCAAGGTTTCCTCGAATCCTCCCAACTTACAGGGGATAAAATATATATATATCTTATGCCTTCAACCATCAATTTTAACTTATGGTGAATCACCCTCATCCTGATGATTACATACTTTTTTATTTCTATTGTTACGAGTCTTTAGGGTTTCCTCACACCTAATTCCCTTACCATACCTCAAACTCTATTGCCTTTATATTCCTTTCCACTTCAGTTTCTTTTTTATTTCCCTTTCTCTTACAATCATTTCACGAACCCACTAATCATTGACTTCAAACATCACGTCGTTCTGGGATTCTGGTCCTCCAGACGAATCTTGACAACTTTTACAACTTAGATTCATAACTCATCATACTCGTCCACCTTTGTTCTGGCTCTAAATCTTTTACACTATCTCTATAACCTTGGGAAGTACTTTCCCAAAAACAATAGACTGAACTTTAATCGGTTTATATAACCTCTGGCTCCGTGTCTTTCTTCGCCTTTCACCAGCGGGTGGCCAATCTCGTAGGAAGGAAAGTGACAAAAACAGTCTTTTGCGCTTCGTCAATCATTTAGAATCTCAAATCATTCCTTTATTTCCTTTAGCCAGGCTCTTGCCTTGACTGGGTCAACTTGTTCCTTGGAACTCTGAGAGCTTAGTGACTTAAAGGTCCTGAAGGAATTTCCCACCGCATTGTTTCCTCGAGGTGGTGTTTGGAAATAAAAGTATAATTTTTTTTTTGTTTAGGCAGGTCCATGAATTGGCCCATAGGAGTACCATCCCGGTTCTCCCTATCTTGCTCGACTTCTGTTTTTTCAGTATGAAATGTTTCATCCTTCTCCCATAATCAGGGTTATCTTATACTTTAAAATCCTTGTTTTCCATTTCTTTATGTTATGGGTTCTTTCTTTCTTGATGGTGACCTCCCTGACTATCACATTCAGGGTTTGCCCTAAATCTTATTCCTTGAACTATGGCTTTCATCTAATATCTCGTCCTTAAGCTCTTGAATGTTTGGAGCCCAAATTCTGTAGGAATACCTCATTATTCCCTTATCATCCTTCTCGGTATTAATCTCTTCTCTATTTGTTGGCTCTCTGCCTTCATTCATCACTTTTTCTTGGCACAATATGATCTTTTCCAATAATTTGGGCTGTATTGCAATCTCAAACAGCTTTTCGGTACCGGCTCCGATTACCTTCACTTCTATTTCCATTTTATCTTGAGTCTCTCTTTTATACTAAGGGCATTAGCCACCATATTGGCTTTTCTTTGATGATAAGGAATCTCATAATCGTAATCCTTGATTAGCTCTAACCACTTCCTCTGGCGCATGCTGAGCTCTTTTTGCGTGAAAATGCACTAGAGCACTTATGGCTTGTGTAATTCTCGCACTTCTCTCCATATAAGTAGTGCCTCCAATCTTTTAGGGCAAAACTATTTCCACGAGCCCAAGCTCATGGGTGGGGACATCGAATTTTATATTCCCTTAATTGTCTTGACGCGTACACGATTACCTTGTTGTGCTGTATAAGAAGCACCCTAATTCCTTATGTGAAGCGTCACTATACATCATAAAATCTCCTTTTCCATTCGGAAATGCCAACATAGGGGCCGTCACCAACCTTTGCTTTAGTTCTTAAAAGTTGTTCTCACATTTCTCTGTCCATTCGAACTTTTCAGTCTTACGAGTAAGTCGCGTTAAAGGGGCTACTATCTTTACAAACTTGAACGAACCTTCGGTAGTGACCGGCCAATCCTACCTCCGGTAGTCGCCCTAACCATGGTCATCAATTCCTCAGTGGTCCTTTATTCATTTTTGTCAGGATCCTCCACGGGATCGTTCTCAGCAACAATCCCTTCTAGGAAAACATCCTCAACTGCTACATCCTCAATATGAACATCGTCCGGTCCCGTGTTAGGACGCTCTATCGGATCCACAATCTGATCTCCAATAAGTAATAAAACATCATCGCGTTGTTGGTCCTCAACCTCAGGGTTCGGAGTCCCGCTACCATATACGATAATGAACTACGCTACTATCACGATATTTATAAGGGTTCCCATAAGGGTTTTAACTATCAGTACTACGTTAGGTAGTCCGACTATGAACTTGGAAAGAGTTCTTATTATCTTAGTGAACATATTATTTTAACGTCACATCATCTCTGAGGTTTATAACGCTTAGCTCTGATACCATTTCTGTAACACCCCCAAATCTGGGGTCGGGGATCCGGGTTGTCACGAGTCCTATTTCCCTTAATAACACTTAATCTTAATAAACAACGAACTACTACGTACTATGACCCCAAAATATACACACACACACCACAAGTTATAGTCTCAAAGATGAATACCAAAAATAACACAAGTCATTTTATTCCACAATTATAAGCCATTACACCTCAAAAGGGTTTCTGAATAAATTTAAATTTCTTTGCCATTATTACAATTCATATAGATACATAAGTCTGGTACATCAGAAGTTGAAAGCCTAGCCTATTGGTACTTCCTACCTCAGCTACAGCGGCATCAACGCCTACAGGAAACTGCAGAACGTTTCCTATCCGCTCGAAAATTGGGAGCTTGGTCATGTTCATCTTGTCTATCTGTTGTTGTATGATGAAAAAAGAAAGCAAGGGTGAGCAACAAGCCCAACGAAATAATATGTATAATAATTAACAATATATGAGCATTCTCATAGTACTCATGAAAGTCTTGGTCAAGAAGAAATGAACCAAGTTGATATCTTAACGCGACCAAGTCGCAAAATATTCAGTATGTATATACATATATACTTTTCACAATCTTTGAAATCCTCTAACATGTATAATATACACAGAGTTCCAGTTTATAACTGTATAAAAATATCTTCGCAAGGTGATCTCATATATCTAACCTTATCTCAACGTTTTTCTGAAAACCTTTGTCATTCATAAGATAATCATTAACTAGATATAAGTTAAAAAGATGAAGTTACAAGATACTCCAATATACTTATATCTTTTTCCGAATACTACTTGAACTACCACCGTTCAAGGTATAAATAGTTCATCCCATAGATGAAGCTACACGAAAAAACTTGTATATAATCAATCTTTGAAATATCATCAAAATGAAGTTACGAGATACTTCATTTGATGAAAACATCATTTTGAAAACTCGACCCTGCCAACACTCAACAATCGCCCAGCCGTAGCCTTTCTATCGAAGTACTTTGGGCAGTGTTGCAGAAATATCCAATTGGATGATGAACTCATTACGGGAGTTTGCCGCGCCAGGAAGATCACTCACGATGATCAGTCGCAGTAGTGCAGCCTCACCATTTTCTACATATAGAGGAGAACATTTGGATTTACTTGTCAATCGAACACTGGACTCCTAAGGAATGGACCGTCTTAGCTGAACTTCCGGGCCATTTGGGCCAATATAATAAGGCTGGGCCGGCGCCACTCGACCACTAACACCACTCCTAGTTCAGATGAAATCCATGACTCTGAAACGTAAAGCTCGTCCCCTCTTTCCCCAAGTAGAAACTTGTTGATACGTCTCCACCAAGAAGTCGTATCTAGTTGGAAAGGAAAACTCACCGATATTTCCCAGGCGATGCCTGTTAATAGATTAACTTATTCCAAGAATTTTACTTCCCGAGTGTTAGGTAAGTAATCAAAAACCCTTTTTATCAAAACAACAACCTTGTTGTGAATATAAAAATACATCACGGAGCCGGATCCCTCATATTTTTAAGCGAGTATTTAAATCCCCTTCGAAAGGAAGATCTTAAATCTAAAAATGAGTTTTGGGATCCACTTTAACTTTTAAAATCATTTTGAAGACTCGAAAATATTTTTAAGAATGTTTGGAGAAATGCTGATTTAATAAAATAAATCAGTCCCAATATATTAGAAAATATCTGAATATTATTGTTTAAATAATATTCTCATAAAGGATAATCTTTATAAAAATAGTTGAAGTAGAAGTTTTAAAACTCATACTTGAAATGAATAATAATAATTAACCAAAGATATACTTATACGAAAGTACGATCTTTATTTGAATAATCGAAAATAAGTTTGATTATCGAAACATTATTATTTAATAAAATAAAGAATATTATTTAATAGAATAAGCGGAGTCATAAGTCCTCGAATGAATATTCCAAATAATATTCATTAAGTAAAACCTCTTATAATTATTATAATTACGCCATTTTTCCTTTATCAAATTTCTATTCTTGAGAACTTTGAATATTACCTTTCTCCTTGTAAAACCTCTAAGGTTATCCTTAAATCCTTCATCTGGTACACCCTAGGCACAGGGCATATCAAGATACCAATTACTAATACCAGAATCATTGTCTATATACTTCTGAAAAATTTCTCCACTGATCCTTAAAGGTTGTTGTTACCTTAATCCTTTCCAATTCATACTGTCAAAACTCATATTATCCCTATTAAGGGTGAAATGCCAACCTTTATGCATTCCCCTAGGATTCATTTTTAAGTTATCGAAGTTATATCCTTAATTCCACCTTTAAAAAGGTACATGCATCCTTCCATGGATAAATCAAGTCATATATCCCTGATAAGGGTGTCTTATTCAATCATTCCCACCTCGATAGTATATGCCTAATTTCACAATAGCATCCTTATTCAAACTGAGGTCAATCCATATGGCCTCTAAAAGATAACAACGGTTTTTCACTTTGCTTGCCTAATTCAGTAATGATAACAGGGATGTTCTGGAAGATATTGGGCGTGTTCAACGTGAACTTCTTTTTAATAATTCCTTATTTACTTTGGTTGTTTATCTCAACAGTCATCTCAATGTTGGGATATCTTTCATACCTGGCGTCTCCCTTTCTGGGTATCAAGCCACCGGTCTTACACTTCAAATTCATGAAGGTCACTTCCTTCATCCAATTTTCCTAATTTCTTACTTCCTTGTCTCCTCAGTCTATCCGCGTCTCATTATTTATCCTTCGAACTATCTCAATATTTCCTCGAATCCTCCCAATTTACAGGGGATAAAATATATGTATCTCTTATGTCTTCAACCATCAATTTTAACTCATGGTGAATCACCCTCATCCTGACGATTACATACTTTTCTATTTCTATTGCTACGAGTCTTTAGGGTTTCCTCATACCCAACTCCCTTATCATTCCAAAAACTCTATTGCCTTTATATTCCTTTCCACTTCAGTTTCTTTTTATTTTTCTTTCTCTTATCATTATTTCAAGAACCAACACAACATAAGCATTGATTTCAAACATCCCGTCATTCTGGATTCGTGTCCTCAGAACGAATCTTGACAACTTTTACAACTTAGATTCATAATTCATCATACTCGTCTGCCTTTGTTATGGCTCTAAAGCTTTTACATTATCTCCATAATCTTGGGAAGTACTTTCCTGAAAACAATTGACTGAACTTTAATCAGTTTATTATAACCTCTGGCTCCGTGCCTTTCTTGGCCTTTCACTAGCGGGTGGCCTCTCTCTTAGGAGGGTAAGTGACAAAAACAGTCTTTTGTGATTTGTCAATCATTTAGAATCTCAAATGATTCCTATATTTCCTTTAGCCATGCTCTTGCCTCGACTGGGTCAGCTTGTTCCTTGGAACTCTGAGAGCTTAGCGACTTAAAGGTCCTGAAATAATTTATCACCGCATTGTTTCCTCAGGGTGGTGGTTGGGCATAATAGTCTAAGTTCTGTCTAGAAAGGTCCATAAATTGTCGTATAGGAGTACCGTCTCGAGTCTCCTTTCCTTACTCGACTTCTGTTTCCTTAGTCTGAACGTTCCCTCCTCTTCCCCATAATCGGGGTCATCCTACATGTTTTAAATCCTCATTTTCCACTTCATTATGTTATGGGTTCCTTCTATCATGATGGCGACCTCCCTGACTATCACGTTCAGGGTTTGCTCTAAATCTTATTCCTCATGGGGGCATAATGCTTGGAAAAATTTTGAGAATCTCTGGATATTTGTCTTACTTACTTTGCTTAAGTCTTTCCCTCGTTCAATCCTTGCATGATTGCAAATTATGAATTCTCAAGTTCTATAAACTTCGTGACACTCTCTTAAGTGTTAATAGTGCAATTAACAATATGAACTTATCACCAACAAACTGATCTGAACTGAAATTAACGAATATATACATAACCATTTGTTCAAGGGTACAACAACTGAACACATTAAAGAGAATTACATCATTTGATCTGATCACTTCTATCCCAAAAGTACTACCATAGATAATCATCTAGTCATCAAAACTAATCATTCATAACTTAGGCTAATCCTCCAAAAGCGGTGCTACATGAAACCCTTGTCTGATCGCTCTGGCTCTGCACACTACCATGGATCAAGAAATGCGGGCACGCACGATATCCCTAACCTGCTCCATCACAGAGGTGATGAGGTCTAAGATAGTCGCAAGTAGAGCTGGATCAACCTGACCCTCAAGATGGCCTCTAGCTATAATTCAGGTGGTAGCCTCAATCCTGTCCAGGCTATGAGCTAATCCTGCCGGAAGTACCCCGCCCTCAATTCTTGGTGCAGTAAGTTGGTCCAACAGATCACTTCTAACATTACGGGCCTCAGACAGGCCACCCAAAGTCATATGATAATTGGCGATAAGAGAAGCCTGAGTATTAGCATCTAGCAGTCCATGGGGTGCAGGTGGTGCACGACCCAGGAGATCCAAATGAATAACCAAGCACGGTATCAGGTGACAATGGTGCAGGAGATAAAGGTGGCGTTTCCTCAGTAGGTGCTGGGCTCTGTACAGGGGAGGCAATAGGAATTGGTGGAACCTCATGGATGTCTACAGGAACCTCTGGAATAGGGTCTGATACTGGTATAATTGGTATCGTGGAAGGCCCCACTCCTTCTGCCCTTATTAACCTTTGTGCCCTTGGTAACTCTTCATCCTCTAGTGCCACCCTTGCGACCATTCTTGCTCTGGTAGTTGCCCTGACTACGGTCATCAATTCCTCAGCGGTCCTCTCTTCATTCTCGTCAGGATCCTCCACGAGATCCTCCTCAGCAACAATCCCTTCTGGGATAACATCCTCAACCGCAATATTCTCAATATGAATCTCATCCGGTCCCTCGTTAGGGTACTCTATCGGATTCACAATTTGATCTCCAACATGTAATAAAACATCCTCATGCTGATGCTCCTAAACCTCAGGGTTCGGTGCCCCGCTGCCCTATACGAGAACGAACTATGTTACTATCATAATATTTACAAGGGTTCCCGTAAGGGTTTTAACTGTCAGTACTACATTAGGTAGTCCGACTATGAACTTGGCAAGAGTTCTTATTTATCTTAGTGAACTTATTATTTTAACGTCACTTCATCTCCGAGGTTTATAAAGCTTGGCTCTGATACCATTTCTGTAACACCCCTAAATCCGGGGTCGGGGATCTGGGTTGTCACGAGTTCCATTTCCCTTAATAACACACAATCTTAATAAACAATCAATTACTCCGTACTGTGACCACACAATAAACACACACACCACAAGTTATAGTCTCAAAGATGAATATCCAAAAAATAACACGAGTCATTTTATTCCACAATTATATGCCATTACACCTTAAAAGGGTTTCTGAATAAATTTACATTTCTTTGCCATTATTACAATTCATAAAGATACATAAGTCTGGTACATCAAAAGTTGAAAGCCTAGCCTATTGGTAGTTCCTACCTCAGCTACAGCGACATCAACGCCTATAGGAAACTGCGGAATGTTTCCTATCCGCTCGCGAATTGGGAGCTTGGTCCTGTTCATCTTGTCTATCTGATGTTGTGTGATGAAAGAAGAAAGCAAGGGTGAGCAACAAGCCCACCGAAATAATATGTATAATAATTAACAATATATGAGCATCCTCATAGTACTCATGAAAGTCTTGGTCAAGAAGAAATAAACCAAGTTGATATCTTAACACGACCAAGTCGCAAAATATTCAGTATATATATACATATATACTTTTCACAATCTTTGAAATCCTCTGACATGTATAATATACACAGAGTTCCAGTTTATAACTGTATAAAAATATCGTTGCAAGGTGATCTCATATATCTAACCTTGTCTCAACGTTTTTCTGAAAACCTTTGTCATTCATAAGATAATCATTAACTAGTTATAAGTTGAAAAGATGAAGTTACAAGATACTCCAATATACTTATATCTTTTTTCTGAATACTACTTGAACTACCACCGTTCAAGGTATAAATAGTTCATCCCATAGATGAAGCTACACGACAAAACTTGTATAGAATCAATCTTTGAAATATCATCAAAATGATATGAAGTTACGAGATACTTCATTTGATGAAAACATCATTTTGAAAACTCGACCCTGCCAACACTCAACAATCACCCAGCCGTAGGCTTTCTATCGAAGTGCTCTGGGTAGTGTTGCAGAAATATCCAATTGGATGATGAACTCATTACGGGAGTTTGCCGCGCCAGGAAGACCACTTACGATGATCAGTCGCAGTAGTGCAACCCCACCATTTTCTACATGTAGAGGAGAACCTGTCGGATTTACTTGTCAACCGAACACTGGACTCCTAAGAAATGAACCGTCTTAGCGGAACTTCCGGGCCATTTGGGCCAATATAATAAGGCTGGGCCGGCGCTACTCGACCACTTACGCCACTCCTAGTTCAGATGAAATCCATGACCCTGAAACGTAAAGCTCGTTCTCCCTTTCCCCAAGTAGAAACTTGTTGATACGGCTCCACTAAGAAGTCGTATCTAGATGGAAAGGAAAACTCACCGATATTTCCCAGGCGATGCCTGTTAATGGATTAACTTGTTCCAAGAATTTTACTTCCCGAGTGTTGGGTAAGTAATCAAAAACTCTTTGATCAGAATAGCAACCTTGTTGCGAATATAAAATACACCACAGAGCCGGATCCCTCAGGTTTTGAGCGAGTATTTAAATCTCCTTCGAAAGGAGGATCTTAAATATAAAAATGAGTTTTGGGATCCGCCCTAACCTTTAAAATCATTTTGAAGACTCGAAAACATTTTTAAGAATATTTGGAGTGATGCTGATTTAATAAAATAAATCAGTCCCAATATATTAGAAAATATCTGAATATTATTATTTAAATAATATTCCCATAAAGAATAATCTTTATAAAAATAATTGAAGTAGAAGTTGTAAAACTTATACTTGAAATGAATATTAAATAACCAAAGATATACTTATACGAAAGTAATATCTTTATTTGAATAATCAAAAGTGAGTTTGATTATCGACACATTATTCTTTAATAAAGTAAAGAATATTAATTAGTAAATAATCGGAGTCATAAGTCCTCGAAGGAATATTCAAAATAATATTCATTAATAAAATAAACGGAGTCATAAGCCCTCGAATGAATATTCAAAATAATATTCATTAATAAAATAAACGGAGTCATAAGCCCTCGAATGAATATTCAAAATAATATTCATTAATAAAATAAACGGAGTCATAAGCCCTCGAATAAATATTCAAAATAATATTCATTAATAAAATAAACGGAGTCATAAGCCCTCGAATGAATATTCAAAATAATATTCATTAATAAAATAAACGGAGTCATAAGCCCTCGAATGAATATTCAAAATAATATTCATTAATAAAATAAACGGAGTCATAAGCCCTCGAACGAATATTCAGAATAATATTCATTAATAAAATAAAATTATCGAATAAACCTTATTCGATTCATAGTTTTGAAAACTATATCTATATATATATATATATAAATATATATAATATACTCGGGAACATCGACTCCCGGTTTTAGAAAAATGTTCACATTTGGGTCCCCTATACTAAGGGTATACGCAACTACTGCTTATCTCTAGGATAGGTATTATGCAACTTATAAGCAATTGAATCAACAATATATATCAAGATTACGAAACAGACATGCATATATACCATATCACATGCTCTAATATATCGCATGATTTGCTAATTAACCACCACACATCTATCACAAGATAATGCATATACATATGTATACATCACAACAACAGTATAACGGGTAGAAAACTTGCCTGAGCGACTGGGGGTGGTAAAAGTCCTGGGATGAGTCTGGAAACCTATAAACCACATATAAGTTGGAATTAAACCAAAGTCGCTTAAGAATCTATACTTTAACCAATTAGACTCTAACGCTCGCTTTGTGCTTAATGATTCTCTTAAGTCGCTCGAGTACCCTCGGCTCCACCATTTTTAATAAATTAACCATTAAGAGTTTTAAGGCGATTCTTTCGCGAGAACCTTACCAACTGCCTAATACACTTTACATAAATGTTTCATACTCCAATTAGTCATTTAAGGTCTTTAACCAATGTTTCAAAGTAAGGCGAGGGGTAATGGTTCGTTCGCGAAACGCCGTTACTTAAAACGGTCGTTTCTCCTAAACCGTATATCGGATTCAAACGAACCACATATCAAAACGAAGCTCGTAACATGAACTATCTAATAATGGCAATGGTAAAAACCTAACAGTGAGTTCTCAGGTCCTGATGTTAAGAACAAAAACAGTCTAAAGTAAATCGGACATTACGACGGCTATGTTTACGCGATTACCAATTTTTATCCTACTCCAAATCAACCACCAATCAACCACAATTCAATCATTCAACCTAACTCCATTCATACAATGCTACAACAGCCCCAACAACTCATTATTTCCAAATTTATACTACTTCCCAACATGAACTAAAAGCTTTACTACAAGATTTACAACTCCAAACACATCACAAAACCAACACATCTCTAAATACACAATAATCAAGCTTCCCATGAACCATACCAAGCACAAAAGCTCTAAATATACAAAAGTAGGGCTAGGGTATGAGATTATACCTTCCTTGGTGAGTAAAAGTAACTAAGGAGCTTGGAATCACCCTTGAAAGTCCTTACCAAAGCTTAATCTAAACAAAAACTCAAGAACAGAATTTTAAGTTCTTGAAAAACACTATTCACCCTCTTCTTCCATGAATTTTAGGAAGAGATTGTGAAGGAATCTGAAGCTTAAACTTATAGGATAGCTATATCTATGCATAAGGAATCTTAGATAATTACCTCACTAATTAATGAAGCTTGGAACTTGGATTTTGGTTTTTCTTTTCTTGAAAGAATGAAAGGGCCAAGAGCTTTTAGCTTGAAATGGGAAGTCAACTTTTGTTTTTGGTGTTATGATTTGTTTGTTGGTTATTTTTGCTTTTGTTTTAATAATTTAGCTTTTAACCATGGTGATTTTTGTGTGGCTTGAAATCAACCACACTTCATTCCCTTTTTGGTCATGCTTAGGTCATCAATCCTATGTCATCTTCCCATGATTGTCCTCTTCTTATTGGTTTGATGATATCATCATCACTAACCTCTTTGATTAGCTCCTAATTACTTGGCTAATGACCGCTGATCTGTTATACGGTTCGCTCAACTTTCGTTCTCGTTTATCGTTTGAGGGATCATACCCGGAATCTTATTACTTGGGTTTTCTTAACCTTTCTCAATATATTATATTCCTTTTATGATCCTCTCTTATAATCCTTGAATTTAAATCATTTTTATCTTGTTATCTTATACTCAATTCTTTCAGTATCTGGTGGATTTTCGGGAAAAATCAAAGTGTTCGAATTTGGCTTCTGACGATCTTTACATACACTTATATACTATACAGAGTACTAATAAGATCTCAGAATAACAATAAAAGAACCTCTACATAGTGTGGCATGGAAAGTTTTCTTATTCAGCATAATCAGCAAAATACTATTCATAAGGGTTACTAAAAGTTCAAAAATTTTGGGGTTATTACAAATATCTTTTAGTACTTGAAAAATATGTGCCCATTAACTCCCGAGAATCTTTCATGTAATTCTTGCCATATTACACTAGCAGTTGTTACATAGTTCAAACCATCACTGATTTCCTCTGCCACGAAATTAAGGATCCAAGTAATGACTAAATCGTTCATCCATTATGCAAAAAGTGGATAACATCTGGTTTTGCATAAGTGCCAATGACTAAGACAAACTTATTTCTAGCATTAAGAATAATTTACATATATCTAACCTAGGGAACAAAATTATATGGTCCAATTAACTTCTTTTCAATTAGAATTATGCCAGGATGATCAGTATAATGAACAAACAAGGGATGAAAATTATTATCAAAGACATCAGGATTATACAATGGAGGAGGTTGTGTATTGTTTTGTTGATTTTCATCAGAATTATCATCTTCATTATTATGAGCAGAATAAGCAGTTTTACTAGTCTCCCCGCCTTGTACAGCATTTGCATAGCTATAACGCATCATGACTGTAAATCTATGGTTTCAAACAATTGCAATTGTATGGAAATAAAATTTCAGCGAAACAAGAAGAAATTAACTCAATAACAATCTCAAAGCAACACAATATCTATCTCGACAATCTGAAAGAAGAGATAGTATCAGAAATTGACGAAAAACACGAAGAACCTGTATCTAGGGTTTGTAGAGATCATAAACGTGATCGAAAAGACGAAAACTTGAAGATATAGTTGACGATTAAGCGATCTAGAATGTATATATCATTGTCATTGTGCAGAGATTGATTGAAATAATCATGAAGGCTCTTATACCATAATAGATTTGGTCATATAGAGCTGTAAATATATATAAGTACATAGCTTGAAGAGTAAGAAATGAAAGTCTATTTTATAAATCAAAAGTTATAGAAATGAAGACAACACTGGTTTTAATAGTAGAGTACAACATGACAGAATGTAATGTAACAGAATGGACAACCGTCAAGTCCAAATACTACTCTGTAATGATTTTCTTATTTGAGAATCTAAGGCATGAGCTATTGTGGCTTTGTGATGTGACTTTAGACTAACCAGAACTACAACTGAATTTTTATTACTCGATTTATCACTCGCAATAAAGATTAACTTGCTGGAGGTGGGTGACATAATTGATAGTTGTAAGGATAGATTTCAAGGTATGAATGATATCTCTCTTATTCATGTTAAAAAGCAAACCAATAACGATGCTCATATGTTGGCTCGCTGCCCTTGTACTATTGGTCGCTCCATTGTTTTCATGTCTCCTCCGGTTCATATGTTGAAAACTCTTGTATTTTATTATGTTGCTCGAATGAAATGCAAAAATAATTCATTCTTCAATACCAAGTTACAAAATAAATGAAATAAATTTAACTTTCCGACATAGGTACATGACATGTGGACAAATAATTTCTACTGGTTAACACTTCACATTATAATTTACATAATTTGTTAAATGTAAATTTTATGATATGGTTCATTATAATTTAGACTTCAAAGCATATTTAACAAATTCTAGATTTCACGACATAGTCTGTATCAAAAAAAATTATATATTAATTCCATGATATAAATATCTCAATAAATGTAAAATTGGTTTTTGTATAATTTAACTTGGGTAAAAGATAAATATTTGAACCAAATAGATAAGGATAAAATTTTGAATACAATCTGCGATTAATACATACAATTGAAACAGTGTGTGCGAATAACAGTGTACGAGTATAACTATGAAAAACAGAAAATAAACGAAAGAGATAAGGATATTAAAGGGTTCTCGAGTCCAGTTGAAAGGAACTATCTCCTTAAAGCTATTTCGCCTCTCACCGTATGTGCGAGCCGACAGCCTCCCAGGATAAAACGAGAAGACGGTGTCATTGTACAAACAGCACCTCCGGCGAGCTAGAACATAGCAAGAAACTATCACCGATGAGAGAGAGAGAAGGAACAGGATTTGTGTTTAGAGACGGTTGTGTATGAGATAATTAACCCTAATCCCTATAACGATATTATATATAGACTCTGGATGACTTGTGCGCTACTCTTTACAATTAATTGAACACGTTAATTAATTGTCGATTAATAAATCAAATATGTAATTGAATCAAATTTATTATTTCGTCAAATCAAATTATATTAATTATCCGTATCAAAACTGGAATAATTATTTGAGCCCAACCCCAGTGGAAATAAAATTAGCAAAATTAGCAAAACTAGTCTGTGATTATACGGGCCCAATTTCTGCTACATTCGTGTTCGTACGTCGCACGCGCGGGAAAGCCCGAAGGCTTCGCAAGCCTCGGATTACCCCTCGAAATCCCACAATTTGCACCCCCTGCGCGTGCAAGTAGGAGATAGAGCAACACCGTATTAACACTTTTAAACACTACTAAAGTGTTGTGCTATATAAAGCAATGGAAATCCCTTTTCCATTTCAATGTGGGATACAAGTTTTCACATCTATATTTCCACCTTCAAGGGACCAACTTTGAATGATCGTATCTCATTCATCCCTTAACCATTTTGAGTGTTTCAAAGTGCCTCGGAAAGCTCTCACGGAGGAGAACATACTCCAAGCGTCACCCACTCAAGAACGGCTTAAAATGACTTGACAATGGGGCTCAATACCCACATTTTCCAACAATCCCCCACATGGATGGGATTGATATTTCAATAGCACACGTCAGACAGACAAACACGGAGTTTGACTTGGTGATAGTTTCTTCGATCAGATATAGCATATGATAGGTAGAGAATGCTCTTTGAACCTTCGCTCGACTAAGCATACTGACTTTACTGGTAGACAGTAGACGTGCGTGTCCTTGAACTATTCGACTGTTTGTGTAAACTATGATATACTTATCACTATATTGTTTCTAACTCGTTCAGCTCTCATGAGTATGTCCATTTTGGCCATGGAACATCGTCCTGGTTCTGCAGGAGTTTCTAAAGAATTGTGCCTCGCAATTCTCCTTTGAAGCGGCCCCACTTCTCTCCCACATAGGTGATCTTTATCTTATAGAGTAACCCGCATTTACTCAACTGAATTCAATGTGTTCACTCCTGAACTCCATGTATTCATCAAAGATCATTAAAAGCTCAAAGCTTAACCTCGTACCTTACGGGTCTCACTGTTTTCTCATCATAGGAACAGGCCAGGGGTTACCCCTACAGTGATTTGGTCATCATGATTTAGTTGTCCCATTGAACCAAGTTCTTGGGATCTTCGGTCAGCAATGGTTGGGTGTCCACCATGATGCCGTTAAGCAATAGGCTTAAGGCCCATCCCTCTCGATAATTTCTCAACCACTTCTCTTGATAATCCTTTGGTTAGTGGATCCGCGATATTATATTTTGACGGTATATAGTCAATAGTGATAATTCCGATTGAGATCAATTGTCTAATGGAACTATATCGTCGTCGTATATGACGAGATTTTCCATTATACATCGTGCTCTATGCTCTGCCAATAGCGGATTGACTATCACAATGAATCCCTATTGCAGTTACAGGCTTTGGCCATCTTGGAATATCCTCCAGAAACTGACGTAGATATTCAGCCTCTTCGACGCATTTATCTAGTGCCACGAACTCAGCTTCCATCGTGGAATGAGTTATCACCGTTTGTTTTGAGGATTTCCATGATATTTCCGCTCCAACTAATATAAACACATAGCCACTCGTAGACTTAAGTGCTTTCTTGCTAGATATCCAATTTGCGTCAGTATATCCTTATAGTACTGCTGGGTATCTGCCATAGTACAGTCCATAGTCTCGAGTTCCCCTCAAGTACATTAGTACCCTTATGATCGCTTTCCAGTGATCAGATCCCGGATTACTCGTAAACCTACTCAACTTGCTAATTGAGTATGCAATGTCTGGTCTTATACAACTCATGAGGTACATCAGACTACCAATTATCCTCGAGTATTCCAATTGGGAAACAGCTACACCTTTGTTCTTGGATAGGTGTAAAGTCATATCCACAGGTGTCCTAGCTTTCTCAAAGTCATCCTTAAGAAACTTCTCAAGGATCTTGTCAACGTAATGTGGTTGACTTAATGCGAGACCCTCTGATGTTCTAGAAATTTGAATTCCCGGAATTACATTTTCTAGTCCCATGTCTTTCATGTTAAATCTTGATTTCAACATGTCCTTGGTAGATTTAATCACTTTATCATTGCTTCCGGCAATAATTAGATCATCTACATATAGTGTCATCATGATATAGCCACTCTCGTTATCCTTGTAATAGGCACAGCTATCACATTCATTGATTTTGAAGCCATTGGCCAGCAGGACCTCATCAAACTTTTCATGCCATTTCATAGGCGCTTGCTTCAAACCATACAATGATTTCATCAATCTACAAACTTTCCTTTCTTGTCCTGGGACAACAAACCCTTCGGGTTGTTCCATATAGATTTCCTCATCTATGTATCCATTTAAGAAAGTTGTTTTCACATCAATTTGATGTAGAGTTAGATTACACATTGCAGCAATAGCAAATATCATCCTTATGGACGTTATTCTCGTTACAGGAGAATATGTATCAAAGTAATCAAGGCCTTTTTATTGCTTGTATCCTTTAATCACAAGTCTGGCCTTATACTTATCAATAGTGCCATCAGTTTTCAACTTCTTCTTGAAAACCCACTTGCTACCTAATGGTTTGCAACCAGTTGGCAAGTCCATTAGTTCCCAAGTATGATTTTGCATAATTGAATCAACTTCATTCTTGATGGCCTCTTTCCACATAGGCCCATCAGGTGAGGTAACCGCCTCCTTATAGGTTTTTGGGTCACCTTCTTCGAGCAAATAGGTCATAAAATCAGACCCATAGGATTTCTCCGTTCGTTGTCTTTTGCTCCTTCTCACTACCCCACATTTTCGTCTTCACTTTCGTCACTCTCATTATCGTCATCTATAGACTCATGAGATCGTTTAGACATCGTAGGTTGTTGGTTTCCTGGATTACAGGGAATCATCGTCTCAAAGAATGAGGCATTCCTTGATTCCATAATGGTATTCTTTTGAATATCAGGAATTTTGGATTCATGAACAAGAAACCGATATGCAGTACTGTGTGGAGGATATCCGATGAAGATACAATCCACAGTCTTAGGACCTATCTTCACCTTCTTCGGTGTAGGGATCAGTACCTTTGCAAGGCACCCCCACACTTTCAGGTGTTGGTAACTTGGTTTCTTTTTCTTCCACATTTCATAAGGACTTACATCCTTATTCTTGCATATTGTAATATTTAAAATATTATTTGCGCTTAAGATAGCTTCTCCCCACATCGATTGTGGAAGCCCATAGCTTAACAACATCGCATTCATCATCTCTTTCAGAGTGCGATTCTTCCTTTCAGCCACACCATTTGACTGAGGGGAGTATGGTGCAGTAACCTCATGGATTATACCATGTTGTGAACAGAATTCCCCAAATGGTTCAACATATTCACCTCCACGATCACTTCGTATCATTTTGATTTTCTCAGTTTGTTGTGTCTCAACTTCTTCTTTATAGATTTTAAATTTATCTATAGCTTCGTCTTTGCTTTTCAACAAATATACACAGCAATATTTTGTACAATCATCAACAAATGTAATAAAATACTTGTTTTCTCCTCTTGTTGGAGCGAATTTTAAATCACGTATGTCGCTATGTATTAGGTCTAGCACTTTGGTGTTCCTTTCCACACGTTTAAATGATGATCTCGTTAATTTTGCCTCAACACAAGTCTCACACTTATGTTTTGAATCAATAGTAAGTTTTGGTATGTATTCTTTTGCACTTAAACATCGTAAAGTGTCATAATTTACATGTCATAATCTAGCATGCCATAAATTAGGAGACTCAAGCAAGTAAGAAGAAGAATTCTTCATTTCATTATCGTCCTTAACGGACATTACATTGAGCTTAAAAAGCCCATTGGTTAAATAACACTGGCCTACTAACATACCACTCTTAGACAAAATAACTGTATCTGACTCTATTATAATGCGAAAAATATGCTTATTCAATAGAGAACCAGACACAAGGTTCTTGTGAATATCAGGCACATAAAGTACATTCTTCAAAGTCAGATTCTTCCCAGAGGTCATCTTCAGGATTACCGTACCTTCACCCTCAATGGTAAAAGTTGCTGCATTCCCCATGTAGAGCTTCTCACCAGCATCGGAAGCTTTGAGGCTAGAGAAAATCGCCTTGTCTGAGCAAACATGCCTAGTAGCACCAGTATCAATCCACCATTCACGTGGATTAGAACCGACCAGGTTCACTTCAGAGACCGTAGCACAGAGGTCTATATCACTCATCTCCTTGGAGATATTCTCTACCATGTTTGCTTCTTTCTTCTTGTTGGGCTTCTTGCAGTCAGAAGACCTATGACCAACTTTATCACAGTTGTAGCACTTCCCTTGAAATTTCGACTTTGAAATCCTTCCCTTAGGTGCTAGCTTTACCCCTTTACCAGAATTAGCTTCTTGGGCTTGGAGCTTTGAGCATGCTCCACCATGTTTGCCTTCTCAGTGGCAACATTAACTTTCTTCTCGGACCCTCTGTTGTCTTCTTCAATACGAAGTCTAATAATAAGATCCTCCATAGACATCTCCTTTCGCTTGTGCTTAAGGTAATTCTTGAAATCTTTCCATCCAGGTGGAAGCTTTTCAATAACAACAGCGACTTAGAAAGACTCACTTATGACCATTCCCTCAGCATGAATGTCATGAATGATCACATGTAGTTCCTGCACCTGACTGACCACAGTCTTAGATTCTGCCATCTTATAATCAAGAAAGCGGCCAATAATCCACTTCTTTTCCCCAGCGTCCTCGGTTTTATACTTTTGGTCAAGTGACTCCCATAAGACCTTAGTTGTTGGCTTCGCGCTGTATACGTTAATACAACGAGTCAGACAAACAATTTAGCACATAGTTCCGACAGATGTAGTCGGAGTGCTTCCAAGCATCAGCAGCATACACAGTCTGCATGTTCCTCTCAGCTGTGAGCAATGGTGGTTCTTCCTTAAGGAAGCGATCCATATGCAACGTGGTCAGATAAAAGTGCATCTTTTGTTGCCAATATTTGAAGTTCGTTCCGTTGAACTTCTCAGGTTTTTCAGCATGTGCAGCAGGCACAGTTGGCATAACAGGTACAGCAGGCACCACAGGTGGAACAGATGGTACGTGCATCTGTACTACAGGTGTATGCACACCAGTAGGCACCGCAAGTATGATCGGAGGAGTGAATCATGCCGATATCTGTCCAAGAGGAACACTAAACTATCCAATGACAGTGTGTCCCACAGGCACATGTCCCAAAGGCACATGTCCAACAGGTGTTTGACCCCCATCAGATCCAACGATCTATGCGTTAGGGTTAATCGCCTGCTGGTGAACCCCATCAGATCGTTCGATCTGTGCGTTGGGATCAGCCGTCACGTTTGCAGCGTTAATCACAGTTTGGTTCTCCATCGATCTATTACTCAACAAATAAGCAGATACAGATGTATCAGTCACAGATGTATAAAAATAAATAGCTTTAAGATTGTGAATACAATCTGCGATTAATACGTACAATTGAAACCGTGTGTGCGAATAACAGTGTACGAGTATAACTGTGAAAAACAGGAAATAAACGAAAGAGATAAGGATATGAGAGGGTTCTCGAGTCCAGTTGAAAGGAACTGTCTCCTTAAAGTTATTTCGCCTCTCACCGTATGTGCGAGCCGACAGCCTCCCAGGATAAAACGAGAAGATGGTGTCATTGTACAAACAGCACCTCCGGCGAGCTAGAACAGAGCAAGAAACTATCACCGACGAGAGAGAGAGAGAAGGACAGGGTTTGTGTTCAGAGACGGCTGTGTATGAGATAATTAACCCTAATCCCTATAACGATATTATATATAGACTCTGGATGACTTGTGCGCTACTCTTTACAATTAATTAAACGCGTTAATTAATTGTCGATTAATAAATCAAATCCGTAATTGAATCAAATTTATTATTTCGTCAAATCAAATTATATTAATTATCCGTATCAAAACTGGAATAATTATTTGAGCCCAACCCTAGTGGAAATAAAATTATCAAAATTATGAAAACTAGTCCGTGATTATACGGGCCCAATTTCTGCTACATTCGTGTCCGCACGTCGCACGCGCGGGTAAGCCCGAAGGCTTCGCAAGCCTCGGATTACCCCTCGAAATCCCACAATTTGCACCCCCCTGCGCGCGCAAGTAGGAGATAGAGCAACACCTTACTAACACTTTTAAACACTACTAAAGTGTTGTGCTATATAAAGTAATGGAAACCCCTTTTACATTTCAATGTGGGATACAAGTTTTCACATCTATATTTCCATCTTCAAAGGACCAACTTTGAATGATCGTATCTCATTCATCTCTTAACCATTTTGAGTGTTTCAAAGTGCCTCGGAACGCTCTCACGGAGGAGAACATACTCCAAGCGTCACCCACTCAAGAACGACTCAAAATGACTTGACAATGTGGGGCTCAATGCCCACATTTTCCAACAAAAATAACTTAAATTTGAGATTTCTCCCATTTATCTAACTATGTTATTATTATGTTAAGTAATAAATGTCAAACTATTCCCTTATTATCAGTGTTCTAAAAATCGGTTTAGGCGGCCGCCTAGGCGGCGCCTAGGCGCTAGGCGGTGGTAAAACGCCCCGACTCGGACCTAGGCGGTGATTTAGGCGTTTTTTCAAAAAATCGGATAAAAATCGGGATTAGGCGGGCTAGGCGGTCAAAAATCGGTCCTAGGCGGTCTAGGCGGAAAATAATTAAAAAAATATTTTTTTTACGTTTTTATAATTTTAATTCATTAATTTCATAATTTCACACAATATCATGTCAATTTCAAATATAAAGTATTAGTATGGAGTAACAAGTAATATAATATATTTATTTTCTCACTTGAAATATAGAAATAACATATTATAATTAATTTAAAAGTGTGAATTAAAATATAGTTAATATTGTAAACACAATAATTAGTACATAATGCATCTCAAATGTGTAAATATTGTTTAATATCATTCTAATTTCTTTTTTCAAACAAATATTTGACATATTGATCATTATATAATTATAAAAATTAAAAATAATATTTATATTCTTCCGATTAATATTCCGATTAATCGGTCTGATTAATCTCCGACTTGCCGATTAATCTTTCGAAGGTACCCTCACCGTCCTGGCAGACCTAGCGATTTCTGGAACACTGCTTATAACGTTGGGATAAAGTCAAACATTCCATTATAATCTCAAACTATTCGACTAATATGGCTCAAAAATTCATTGTCTTGGCAAAATATGTTTCTAAATTTACTAGCTAGAGTTTTTTGTTCCTACGAAGTGCATTTATAATGCTGGGATAAAGTCAAAAATTCTTAGCAAAACGAGCACACTAGCTAGGAAGTGGATGACAAGTGTGTGTAGGGTCCACCGCACGCACTCAGTTCATTTTGAGACGCAACATAGGAAACGGGGATGTTACACATAATTGCTATGTAAATGAAACTCTCACTCACAATGCTGCCCCTTCTTAAAGTATGCAAATTTTATCCCGAGTATTTGTCTTGCTCCTACCATAAATATTCTACATCAAATGTTTATTCCTCTACTATGTTCTTTTGTGTTTTATTCTTCTAGGAACGAGGAAAACATTATTTTTCCAAATTCTAAGTAAAATACAAACAAAAATAACCCATCTACCCGAGTCCTCTAGGGTCATTAATATATTAATTTGTTGTTTGTTCCCTGTCATTTTGGAAACCTACGATATTTTATTAACATTTAAAACAAAACAAAAAACAAGACAAGCCCATCCCCTATACTCCCTCCGCCCATCTCCCTAGCTACTTCTCCCTCCCAAAGTCGCACACAAACAAAAGATGGTGAGAATTTGGTTTATTCATGAGAATCTTGCCACCATTACAAGCTAGTTTGACTTTCATGTCTCAAATGTATTAAAAAAAAAAAAAATTTAAAAAAATATATAAAGGGAATCAGTTTGATGAGGAAGAACTAAGTTGGAAATTGTTAATATTGTAAATACTCCTTTTCATATATGTTAAAAGATGTGAGCTTGATCGGATAACTTAAATAAAAACATTTTATTTTTGGTCGTTTTAATTTCGGACTCTTTTTTACAAAAAACTCATCCCTTTTTCAATAAAAGAATAATGTTAATATAAAGTTATCAAATTACTAACTAAAATGGATCCAGAACGTGACGTGTCTAATTAGCTATAAATCAATTAATAGACCCATATATTTACCCAAATTTCATTAATAACATTCTTTCACATTTTTAAGTCATCGATTTTTACATCATCTGGGATCAAAATTTGGTACCAAATTTGATACATATCGCACTATTCAGAGTAAAAATATTTCGGTAATATATTAATTCATACAGTAATCAGTAAATACATTATTACCCAAAAAAAAATTGTTTGGCGTGTTCTTATTTTAATGTACATCAGTGCCACATATATAGAGGCATTTAATGTCATGGTACATCTCAATTTTAAAACAAATTAACTATTCAAAATATTTACATGTATTCTAATTTTTTTGAAACTTTTTTTCATGTTCTTCCGTTCGGTTCAAATAAAAAAGTGATCAAAGTAATTACTCAAAATAAAATAAAAAAGTTTGTCTTTCCTTTTGAATAATTTTAAAATTAAAAAAGTTTCCTTTCATTTTGTGTACTTACTTTGATCAATTTTTTAATTTGAACTAAACAGAAGACATGAAAAAAAAATCAAATAAAAATTATAATACATATAAATATTTTAAATAGGTAACTTGTTTTAAATTTGAGATATACCATGACATTAAATGCCTATGTATGTGACACTGATGTACATTAAAATAAGAATACGTTAAACAAAAATTAAGGGACAATAATGTATTTACTCATTACTGCGCGAAGTAATATATTATTGAAATATTTTTAATTTAATTAGTGCTATATGTATCAAATTTGGTACCAAATTTTGATCCAAGATGATATAAAAATTGATGACTTAAAAATGTGAAAGAATGTTATTAATGAAATTTTGGTAGATATACAGGTCTTAATTGATTTGTAGCCAATTAGACGTTACGTTTTGAAACCATTTTGGTTAGTAATTTGATAACTTTATTTTAACATTATTCTTTTACTAAAAAAGGATGAGCTTTTTAAAAAAAGAGTCCGAAATTAAAACGATCAAAAATAAAATGTTTTTATTTAAGTTATCCGATCAAGCTCACATATTTTAACATATATGAAAAGGAGTATTTACAATATTAAAAATAAAAAGTTTCCTTTCATTTTGAATAAAAATAAAAATTCAAAATTTTGGTAAAGACAATAAAATTAAAAATGTGGGTAAAGTAAAGCAAACGATATTAAGCAAAATAATAACATACTTTCATTTTTATAGAAATTAAAATTTAGTTGACAAATTATAAGTTTTATTTTAATTGTTATTGTCTATAAAATTATTCTTTTCTACAATATAAATACTACTTCAAACAAAAGTCACTCAAACAAAAGATGTTATATTGAAGAAAAGAATAATTTTGTGCATAACAACTATTTAAATGATATTCAACTTTTTTACTTAAATTAAAATATTTAGAAATACAGTAAAGATAAGAACTCATTATTAAATTTAATTTTTTCTAATATATCTATCTATATTATTATATTCAAAACGTAATATGAATAAATTTAATTTATCTTAATATATTTTAATGTATATTTTTTTATTTTTCAAACTTTAACTATAAACCTATATTTTAGTGTAAAACTATGTTAAACACGACAAAGAAGAACTCGTATGCATTGTTTAATAGTAAAAGATATAGAAGTAACATTAAAGTTTGAAATACTAGTTAAGAGCAGGGGTGTAATCGAGTCGAGCCGAGTCGAATAATGTCAGACTCGGCCCGAACTCAATTAAAATAGTCCTGGTTCGAGCTCGAACTCGATTGAGCCTTTAATTTCATGTTCGAACTCGCCTCATAAAAGGTTTGGTAGGCTCGAGTTCGGCTCGAAAACTCGAATTAATTTACTAAATGTTAACAAAAATTTGAAATATGATCGGTTCGACTCGAGTTCGGTTTGAATTCGACTCGATAAAAAATAAATAATATATAAAAAATATTAAATATTTACATAAAAATATATTTATAATAAAAAAAATTAAAATAAATAGAGACTAGATATGCTCGCAAACCTTACGAGCCGAATAATTTGAAGCTCGAGCTCAGCTTGGTTAAAAATTCGAAAAGTTCGAGCTCAGACTCGACACGATTATTTTTGAACCGAATTCAAATTTTTTACGAGTTGAGCTCGAGTAGCTCACGAACATTTTCGTTCATTTACACCCCCTAGTTAAAAGTAACTCCGTAATTCGTGCTAGTTGACCTACCTTAAACAAATTTAATACAAATAAAGGGTGTTAAAGTAATTGACAGTTACTACATTAAGCAAAAATTTACTACATTTAGCACCTCCCAAAAATTTAGGGTCTTTTTAATACGTGTGTTCAGTGGCACACAATAAGCATAAATTTTAATGAGTTTAAAATATTTTTATTGGTGAATTTGTTGTACACATGAGGAGACCCATCATATCTATGATTAGAAAGCTAATAAAAATGTTTCAAACTAATGAAATTTGATACTTATCATATGTTTTTGGATACGTATTAGAAAATCCGAAATATTTATTAAGACGAATTTAAGTAGATCAGAAAGGATAAAATATACTATTTTTTTTATAGTAAAGAACCCGCAGCCACTACCCTTCTGGTGCACCGGGTAAACTCCACGTTCTCACAAAATAGTCTGCAAATCACGTGCACCAAGATAAACCGTACTTAAGCGACTGACGCTGGTTCATGATACATAATCATAAATTCTCCTCCCATGAGATTCGAACATTTAATTTGATAATTATCCTCTCTTTAATCAATTAAGTCAACCCTTTGCAGACCAAAATAAAGGAAAATCAAGTTAATCGTTAATATATTGCTACCCCGCCGGAGGGAATCGAATCAAATCGAACTTTGATTATATGAAACACAAAATAAGGACATGCACTTGAGATGATATTAAAAATATTTTGGATCAATTTCTTAAAGTAGTGTTTAAAAAAATGGTCGATTAATTGGAATTCAGACAGCTTCATTCTCGATTAACCAGAAATCGGATCAAAATATATTTTTTCTAAAAGTCAGCTGATTCTATCGAGCAAAAAGTTGGACAGTTCAGTCAAATGGTGAAACAAATAAATCTTTTTATAAAAATATTGAAATTCAAAATAATTATAAATATTTAATAAAAAATCTTATTTACAATCTTATATGTAACATTTGCAATATCATATATAAATTTGAGCAACCATCCTCATATGCAACTTTGACTGTATTTCTGTAAATAATTAAGTTAAAAAATATAGTACTTTTGATAAATTTTCTAATATTTAATCCAACATGTCTATAAAACCGTTCAACGACCGTTTGTTATAAATAATAACATATTTTTTATTTTCGATTTTCTTAAAAGAGTAAGTATCTAAATTTAAAACATTTTTTTGAAGGTAGGTGGTTGTGCCTTTTTCGTTTTAATTCAAAACATCTAATTATCACAATTCTCCGATTTTCAGCATCTCAGGTCTGTGTAACAAAAAAAATTAATAAGGTGAAACTAGATTCTAAACTAAGAATATTTTTTATCAAATTAACAATAGTAGTAGTATAAGTTCGTTATTATTGTGAATGAAAGTAGAAAAAGTCAAAACATGATTTGGGTTAAGCATGATTAATAATCGTACAAAGTACGATCCCATCAAATTTAATAATCATAACATACAATCGGTCAAAATTGATAATGATGGGTCAGCTACTATACGAATTAAAATCCGAATTATAATGAGTACCTTCTGATTTAGTGCTTCTTTGGCAAATCTTATAAGCCAGCTTATTGGCTTATAAGTCCGCAACAGCTTATTGATGAGTGTTTGTCGACCCAACTTATAAGTTAAATTTATAACTTATAAGCTGATAAGTTGAATGTTAGTAATGACGTACTTTTTCTCAACTTATTTTTGATTTTTCATTTATTTTATCAATTTTAGTTTTAAAATATATTTTTTTAAATATTAATCAAACTTAAAATATAAGAATTAAGATAATATATTTAAAAATTATTTATTTTAGTTCATTTAAATAAAAAAAAATTAACTTATAAGTTAAATTATCCAAACACTTGTATAACTTATAAGCATTTGTTAACTTATCACTTATTATTTACTTATTTCATTTAAGTCATAAGTTACTTATTTTAATTCAAAGTGCTAACTTATCACCTCTTTGTAGTCCCCACTGCATCTTCGTCTAGGGCTTCATCATTGATGGCCAAATAATACCGGCTCCATTTCATAGTATGTACCTTAATTTGTCTATCGGGGGGAATAAATTGATTAAAATTTGATCGCGAATTAAATATATAATACAATTTAAAAAGTTTTAAAATTTTTATTTCATTAAAAAATATATCTAAATCATTAAAATCTAAATTTCAGAAATTTATAATAATTAATTAATTTTTTTTAAGTTTTGATCAAAGTTTGATCAAATCGACCATCTAATAATTAAAATAAGACATATAATATGAGATATAAGAGTATAACTCTTTCCTCGTAATCCATTTTTTAGCCTTTGCTTTTTTGTTGCCCCTCCCATTTTTTTTTTATATTTTCCAAAACTGCAAATTTTATATATTAAAAATTTGACATCTCATTATTTATTTTAAACTTTTCCGCCATTACCTAAACAAGTGTACTTTATTTATTTAATATAGCCACTCCATCTCCGTACAAAAAGTATTTGATAATAAAAAATATGGACAGGAGAATATTTCGTACTTTATTTTTCTTCGAGTAAAATGCAGGAAGGGTTCTTGAGGAGCTAATATCGATAGTTTATGCCTTAATGGGAATATTACAAATTATGCAACTTATGTATCTCTAATTTAATAATAATAAAATATGTAGTTAAAGTTAATAAAAGTGTGCATTTTGTGTAAATTTATTAACTTCTTTTAGTATAATTATTTGAAGGATCTTTTTCATATACAAAATGTGTGTACATGAATATTCGAAACAGTGCAACTTGTGTGTTTAAAGCAAAAATAAGAATTTGTAACTTTAAAATGCACACTTTTAAAAGTATTTATTCATTTAAATGGTATTAAAAAAAGAATCAATTTGAAATTGAAAAAAAATATAAATACATTTAACAATTTTTGTTGATTTTATTTCGGTTCTATCTTGAATAACTTTTAATTCCACGATGGTTTTAAATTTGGGTAAGCCCCCGTTATGATTATTATTTATAAAGTTATAAAATCAGATCCGACAAATTATTACACGACACGAAATATGTGACACAAAATGACTAGAAAAATTAGTGTTGTATTTATATTTTTGGGTAAATGGCACAAAAATACCCCGATAACGAAACTACACGACCGGGATATATAATCAATTTTGTGTTTACCCTTCTAATACACGACTGACGACATATCTACAATTTTAATTATTTTAGAATTTATGATAAACATATGCATATATACAAAAAAACATATGCATATTTATTTTTAAATAATATGTGATTTTATAATGTTGTATCTAAATGTAATCTAAACATTTATATTTAACATTTTATAAGTTGTTTTTACCTAAAAATCAAATATTTTTATTTGTTTATTTTTTTAAATCTATTTATATTAATATTCAAATTTACATGAAAATACGACACAAAACATTTTATACGAATTTTGATTATTTGTTTACAAATTTGCTCTTGACAGAGGAATTTGGTATCAACAAAGTTTGAGGTTCGTCGCCGGAATCAAGATCTACGATGGTGGTTCTTCGCTGAAAAAGTCGTCCGGGTATGGTGGTTGTGATGAATTGGGGGCTGAGATTGCTTAGGGTTGGTGGTGGCTCCTTAAGACTCTCGCTTCCGACCCCTTACAATTTGCCTACGTATCCCTATTTATAGGGAATCAAGCCCACGTAGTTCTTGGGGAACAAGAAATCTAATGGGCTTAGACTTCTTATTCCCAGGCCTGGTCCAGAATCCATCTTTTGCTAGCTTTAGGAATGTCCAACTATGAGGCCCAACCGTGAAAGCCCAAGGCTTGTTTGTAATCGCAGGACTTCACGGATAATGCATATCCCTGCGCAAGGATAACATTCCGCTACAGCTATCTCCCTTTAGTTACGAACGCAGGTATAGCCACGGTTCACCCCAAATGCCACACGCGTCCCTGTCCCCCGAATGAGGATAACCCACCAGATAGCAGGACAGGTGATCCTAAGCTCTTGGGTGCAAAGTGCAGGATGACCCAAAGTTCTCCAACGAGAACACCCATTGAATACAAGAACAGAGTTCCCAAAGTACACACCAAAGTTAACCCCGCATCCCCAATGAGGACACCCGTTGAATACACGAGGAGGCCTTCAATCATCAGTGTTGTAAAAGACATGCTTGTAGTTTAACAAGACTAAGTCATCTTGTCAACCCTGAGTAAGTTGTATTGTTATCTTAATCTGTATTTTGTACTTGTAACACTTAAAGTCTGTGAAAATGCAAAGGAGCAGACTGAAGTCTTTTTCCTGAAACAGTATCAAACCTAAGGATTCTATCTGAAAGAAGATTAAGAAGATCATGCCTCAGAAGAATTTTGAAGAAGCTTGGAGTTGAATAAATCTGTTTGGAGAAAAATATTCTAATTCAAGATCTCTACAAGTCACAGATTTAATGTTATAGAGAAGTCATTCGAGTTGCAGAGAGTACCGACGGATGAGGAACATCCATCGGGATAGTAGTTTGGCTAGCCGACGGATGACTGCTATTAGGCACATCCGTCGGGATACAATCACTACTCGACGGATAGCAATATCCACCGGGATAGAAGAAATGAATGAATTTGAAGTGGAGAAGTCAGGAAAGCTACTAGAGAACTTAGGAAGATATCGACAAGCCAAATTGAAGAACTGAAGATTGGAGATATCGACAAGTCATTCCTTCACTAGAGAACTCAGAGTTATCGACAAGTTTACATTCAGTAGAGAACTCAGAGATATCGATAAAATATAGTGAAGATGTGAAGACTAGAGATCTCGACAAGTTTTAATTTACTTTGTTCAACCATTAACTTTCAAGAAAAGCCCAAAAAAAGTAAAACACATTCAACCCCCCGTGTGTTATTCATTACCTAACAAGTGGTATCAGAGCAAAATCTGAAAGTTAACAAATTCAAGATCTTGGAAGAATGAATATACAGAAAATCAGTAGCATCAAAATTCCTACCTTTGACAAAGCTAACTACATTCTTTGGAAAAAAATGATGCTGTTTATCAGGATGGCCAATCCATTCTACATTCAGATCCTCAAGAATGGACCTTTCATTCCTATGGTTCGAGTTGAGGAATCTACAAATTGAGATATGGTTATCCCAGCCCATTATGCTCCAAAAGATCCTGCTGAGTATTCTGACCCTGAAAAGGAGAAAGTTTCCCTGGAGAGCAGCTTGCAATTGATATTGATTGAGTCACTTGACAATGTGATGTACAACAATATTGTCAAATGTGATAGTGCCAAGAAAATATGGGAAAAAATTGAAATACTCTGTGAAGGAACTGAGGAAGTTAGATCTAATCAAAGAAGGATACTGATTTCACAGTATGAGGGTTTCATGGCTAAGCCAAAGGAAAACATTACTGATGTGTTTGAAAGTTTCAACAAGCTGATAAATGACTTGCCGCTTCATGACAAATACTATGAAGCTGAAGAATTAAATCTAAAGTTCTTGCTTACTCTCCCTGATCATTTGGAACAGAAAATCTCAGCAATCAGGGAAGGGAGAGACTTGAGCAGAATAACTCTGAAAGTTCTATATGGAATTCTCAAAACATATGAACTAGAGATGATTCAAAGGCAATCGTTGAGGTCTGGCCAAGGACATGTTGTGGATGGTTCAAGTACTTTAATTGTAAATGAAAGCCTAACATTCAATGATGAACTAAGATCTCAAACTTCAGCTGTCTCAACAAGTGGGCAGATAACAAATGATTCACGGGATCAAGTTATAATAGAATTGGAAAATGATGAGTTCTATACTCTTGAGGAACTGGATAAACTAGATCAGTCAATGGCTTATTTAGCTAGAAAATTCTCTAACATTAGAGTAAATAAGCCAAGGCCTCAGGAGTAAAGGACAGTCTTTCAACAAAGACAACAGCTGGAAAGAAAAAGGGAAGTATAATTCTGATACTAAGAGTGGTTACAAAACCGGATCTGTTGACAGATCTAATATAAGGTGCTTCAATTGTGATGAACTAGGCCATTTTGCTACAGAATGCAGGAAACCCAAGAATGCTAAGAAAGACAAAGTTTATCTTGAACTAGAAGCAAAGTATAAAGTTCTTCTAAAAAAGCAACAAAGCAAAGCTTACATTACGGAGGGAAAGAGTTGGGATGATTCAAATAATGATGGAGATGAACAAGTTGAAAACTATGCTCTAATGGCTTTGGAGCAAGGTGAATCATCCTCATCAAAAGCACATACACCAACTCTTTGACTATTGATTTAAATATAAATCAATACAATGAAACTGTTGAAAAGATGAGCACAGAAATATTTCACATTCACACAAGCATGGTTGCTGCTAATGAAGAAGTTAGCAGATTAACAAAGATAAATGAGAAGCTTGAAAGTGAGAAGCAAGAATCTGAATTGTTGTTGATGGAGCTTGAAGCTTTAAAACAAGAAAATGCTTATCTAAAGAACAATCTCAAGTGTGCAAATGAAATTGAAGCAGTGCTCAGGGAAAAGCTGGAAAATAATGAAGTAAAGATAAAATCTTTCAGGAATGCATCTGAACTGGTCGGACGGTATCATGAGAAGAATAAGCCGTGTGCAAACATTGCTATTGGCCTTAACTATGATGCCATGAATGACAAAAAGAAGACTGTAGGTGACAAAGTGAAAGCAAAGAAAACTTAAAATGCTCCAATCTTTTTGAAAGAGATTAATGCACCTATATTCAAAGCATGTGAAGTCAATTTCAGTGAAGAAGAATTGATTATCAAGCAAGAAATTGCTGATGAAGATAAAGAGAAGAAAACTGAAGAATCAGTCCAGTCTTCCAATACTGAAGAGAAGCTCATGAACAAACAAAGTCCCAAGACTCCTGTTAAAGAAACCAAAACTGAAGATGCATGAAAGAAAAGGAGAAATAGAAATGGGAAAATAGGGATAAGCAAAAGCAATAATTTTGCTTATGTTGCAAATGCTCCTAGAAAGAAGTGTGAAAAATGTGGCTCTACAAATCATCTAACTCACCTTTGTAAAAAGGTTATTAGCAAGCCAACTGAAGGAACTTGCAAACTCAATGAAGCAAATTCAAATGATCCCTATTCATTATATGATAAGTTTGACTGCATTCCTTGCAACTTGAAAGTAATGAAGAGTTGCCACAAACTGAGAGTGGACCTTAAAGAAACATGGAATGAGTCCACATCAGAAGGAAAATGTGCACAACAGTCACTGAATTCTATCTCTTATAAAATAACTTATTCTACTTCTGCTGAACAAGTTACTAAGAAGAAACTACCCAACACTTCGTGGGTTTCCAAACACACTTAAGACTCATTGTGTGCAAGGCTTATTGTAGGAAGTCATCTGGATCATAGACAGTGGATGCTCCCGACATATGACAAGTGGTAAAGCCCTGCTATCACAATTTAAGGGAGAAGCTGGCCCTTTGGTGACTTTGGAGACAACAACAAAGGATTCACAATGGGAGATGACAAGATTATTTCTGAAAATATTATCTTTGATAATGTAGCACTGGTAGCTGGTCTTGAAGTAAATCTTCTCAGAGTTAGCAAATTTGCAAACAAAGACCTTAAGGCTTACTCAACAAAGAAGAATGCACTGATTATCAGCAGGACAACTGGTGAAGTTGCTCTGAAAGGAGCAAGGAAAGGAAGCTTGTTTGTTGAAGATTTTGACTCAATAAATAAGAATGGTGTTTTTTGCTTCGACACCAAGGTATCAGAAGAAATAAACAAGCTCTGGCATAAAAATCTATCTCACTTGATTTTCAAGGAAATTAACACCTTTTCAAAAAGGAGTTGGTAAGAGACATGCCTAAGATGGAGCTTTCTCAAGTTGAAGTTTGTGAAGTCTGTCAGAATTAAAAAATGAAGAAAACTACTCAACAAGAGAATCATGAAAATGGAAGCTCATTTCATACACCTGAGTTTAATTGCACATCTCAGGGGGAGAAAGAGGATCTTCAGATACTGGAAGGAAGCTCAACTTGGGATTATGGTATCCCAAGGGAATCAGTTTTGAAGCTGTTGGTTACACAGATGGAGATTTTGCTGGATCCAGGGTTGACAGAAAGAGTTCCAGTGGAAGCTGTCATTTTTGTCTTTTCAAATAATTGTATCCTGGTTTAGCAAAAGCTCATTTTAGTACTAGAAGAAAAACAATTAGCTGACATTTTTACTAAACTTTTGGATGAAACAACTTTCACTAGACTTGTAGGTGAAATTGGAATGCTTAACTCTTCATCCTAAGGCAAGAACTTAGGTAATGTTTTGCAGCAGATTAATCTCCAGTAAATCAAAATTAATTTGATTAAATTGGAAATTAACTGAAATATGAATTATGAATATTTCAGAAATCTATGCATATTTGTTTCTCAAAATTCAATTAACTTGGAATTTTTTAAATTCTAAGTAAACTGCTCAATTGCTAATTTACATTCTTAATATGTAAAATTAACACAAGGCAGAATTACAAAAACCCAAAAGTATATAGAGAACTGAGTTCTCGATAAGTATAAATTGACTTCTCGACAAGTCATTTTAGGACTTCTCGAGTGAGTCCTCGATAAGTCGATTTACTGACTTCTCAAGTGACTTCTTGATAGGCTTAAAAGTGACTTATCGATAAGTCCTTGTGGAGTTCTCTAGTAGTGTCTATTCACAGAGTTCTCTACAAGTACAATTTTTGACTTATCAATAACTCAGAACTGAGATAATTTAAATTAATAAATTATTTTGGTAAAATACTTTTGGAAAATTCATTCTAATTTTATTTTGAACTTATTCAAATAAAAGTTGGAATTAATTCAGTCTACTTTTTGGACAAACTGGGTATTTATTTGACATCTCGATAAGTCAATTTTGAGTTCTCTAAAAGAGTAATTTAAAATAACTTCTCGATATGTACTTCACTTCTCAAAATGATTTCTCGATAGACAAACTCCAAATGTCTTTTTTTGAGTTCTCGACAAGTCATCTACTTTTACTATAAATACCCAGACTTCTTGATACATACACTTACTTACAACTTTCGAGATCTCTAGTGACCTAGCTTTCAATCCAAAACCGATTTCTCTCTCATTTTTTATCCTTTCTCAGAAATTTTTCTTACCCATTCATTCTCATCAATCAACAATGGCTCAAAATGTTGCAAGGACATTTATCCCAGAAAAAGGAACCAACTATCTTGCTTTTACTGATGCAAACCAAGCCCCTGATAGTTTTAAGGGGTTTGTGAAGTTGCTGGCTGAATCCTATCTTGCAGGTGCTTTGACTGCTAATCCAGTACTGTATCTAGATGTGCTGCATGAATTCTGGACTACAGCTGTAGTGAGGACTAATGTAAACAACAACTCTCTTTCTATGGTGGTGACATGCACAACTGGAGGCCAACTAATAGAATTCAATGATCAAGATGTGAATAGAGCTTTGGGGGCTGCCAACTGAGAATCTGGTGGAGGTACCAACTCTTGATGAGCTGAATGAGTTTAAGGACTTCATCAACTATGGTGGGAGAATCAACCTGTCAAGCTTAAACATAACCAATCCAAGGAAGGAGTGGTCTTTCATCTTTGACTCAGTAGTAAGGGCCTTTACTTGCAGAAAAATAGGATATGACAACATCTCAAGTGTCGTGCAAAAGCTGGTGTATTCAATTGCCCACAACAGACACCTGAAAGTTGGTCTGTTGATCCTGGAAGAACTTGCAACCAGACTGATTATGCCTCTGATAGCTAGAGGTAAGGAAATTTTCTTTCCTAGATTTATTATGTCCACTTTAAATAATAAAGTAGCTGACATACATCTACTGAATGGTATATATAGTACTAAAATAGGCAATTGTAAGCAAGTGTCCATGTTAGATATATTTGAGATGTCATGTCTAATATGATTTGTGTTTAGTTTTCAGAACTTAACAACAGGACAAATCAGGACTTATTGAAATCAGGACTTACTGGAAGTCAGAACTTAATATCAGAACTTAAGTGCGGGAAGACTTACAGTTAAGGAAGGAAGCTGATTTACATGAGAAGATTGAGACTAAAACAAAAGAAGATGTGCATGGAAAGAGTTAGAAGACTGGAAGACTTGTAGAAGATATCTGATTGATATATTTTAGGAGACAGAATTGTATTCCATATCAATTAGAAGTTATCTTGTAACTGTGTACTATATAAACACAGACTTAGGGTTTACACTATATGTGTTATCATTATCGAGAAGATTATACATTGTAACCTAGCAGCTCTTAGTGATATTTGTTCATCATTGAGAGAGAACAATAGTTCTTATTGTAACAGAGTTTATTCAATATACTTGATCTTTGTTACATACTTGTGTTAAATCGATTTGATTGTATTAACACTGTATTCAACCCCCTTCTACAGTGTTGTGTGAGCTAACAAGTGGTATCAGAGCTTAACTGTTAACACACATACAATAAAGATCCAAACAATCATGTCTGAAGAAGCACAAACCCCAACTAAGCCCACCAAAACTCAAGAAACTCAAAACACTCAAACCCACAGTCGATATGAGACTATTAGGGTTCCCATACTGAGACCTTCTGAGTATCCCATATGGAAAGTGAAGATGGCTATGTTTCTGGAAGCTACAGATCCAGAATACCTTGATAGAATTAATGAAGGACCACATAAGCCTACCACGCTCTCTGTTGTAGTTGCTGATCAACCAACAAAGACCATACCAAAGGAGAAAGGTAAGTACACAGCTGAAGACATCTCATCTATTACCAGGGATGCAAGGGTAAGGCATTTGCTGCATAGTGCCATTGATAATGTCATGTCAAACAGGGTAATTCATTGCAAGACTGCGAAGGAGATATGGGATGCTTTGAAGACAAGATGCCAGGGAACTGATGCAATCAAGAAGAATAGGAGGACTATACTCACTCAAAAGTATGAGCACTTTGACTCAAAAGATGATGAGTCTTTAACTGACTTGTATGACAGGTTTGTCAAACTCTTGAATGATCTATCACTGGTGGACAAGGAATATGATCTTGAAGATTCAAATCTAAAATTCCTTTTAGCTCATTGGGATTTGAAGTCTACTACCATAAGAGACAACTATGACCTTACTGAAACTACTCTTGATGAAATTTATGGTATGCTCAAGACTTATGAACTTGAGATGGATCAAAAGAGCAAGAGGCATGGAAGAAAGTCAAGAAAAATTGCTCTTAAAGCTAAGGAGGAATCTCCTAAAGTTTTTGCCTCAAAGAGGGGCAAGGGAAAGGCTCTAATCATAAAGTCTGATTCAGAGTCATCATATTCTGATGATGATGATTCAGAAACTGAAAGTTTACCTGAAATGGATGCTGATGAAGAAATGATGAAATTGTGTGCTCTTATGGTGAAGGGTATCATAAAGATAGCCTATAGGAAATTCAGAAAGGGAAAGAAGTTTTCCAAGAAAGGTGTAAGTTCTGATAAGAAAGGTTTTAGAAAGTCTGAAGGCAAAGGAGGAAAGTCTTATAGAGGAGACAACTCAAATGTCAAATGCTACAACTGTGGTGAAAAAGGCCACATATCTCTTGACTGCAAGAAAGGAAAAAGTGACAAAGGCAAGACACTTGTCACAAAGAAGAAAAGCTGGACAGACACTTCGGATTCTGAAAATGAGGTGAACTATGCCTTGATGGCAAATGCTGATGGCAGTCCTGAAACTGCTGAATTAAAGGTACCTCAAATAACTTATGCTTTTCATACTGATGATATTATTGAGTTGAGATTATATCTTAAGACCATGTTCATTAGTTACAGAGATCAGACTTCAACATGTGAAAGATTAACATCTGAAAATCTTTCTTTTAAAAAGAGGAATGACTATTTAGAAAAGGAGTTAGTTATGTTTCATCAATCTCATAAAGAAAGATATGTTGCTTTTTATGTTAGAGATGAAGTGCTAAAATTGAATGAATCTCTAAAAACTAAGTTTGAAAAGGAAAGAGAAATTATCAGAACTTGGACTAACTCTGGCAGAACAACCCAGAATTTACTAAGTAGTGGAAACTGGAAAGAGGGCTTAGGTTATGGAGATGATAAAAGTGAGAAAGGAACTGAATAAATTGAGCCAATTGTTGTTAAATAGACTTTTAAACCAAAGGTAAATCCTGTTAAGTTTGTAGCAAAAACTGTAAAGTTTAATTCTGAAAAGCTGAAAGAATCTGTAATAGAAGTCAAAGATAAGTCAACTTCTGACAAATTAAAACATGATAAACCAGCTGAAGTAAACATAGGCTTAATGACAAAGAGGCAGCTTAAGCATAAGCTGAAAGAGATTAGATATGTCAACAAGGTAAAGGAAGCAAGGAAAAATAGGAATGAAAATGAAGGTGTGAATAAAAGCAATAACTATATGCCTGTTCCTAATGCTCCTAGAAAGAAATGTTATAAATGTGGAAACTCTAACCATCTTTCTTCTTTTTGCAGGAAAAATAAAGATCTAAACTCTTTACCTCTTAGATCAGGAATTAAGAGTCAATCTGTTAGGTTTAAGCCACAAATTCCTTGTTTTCATTGTGGTAGTTTATGGCATTCCATTTATACTTATAAGGAATATCATAGTTTGTACTATGATTATTATTAAATAAAACCTTATTTGAAGAAAGTTAGTATTATTCCTTCTAGTGTAAAGTCTGATGCAAAGTCTGATATAAATTCTAATAAACAGTATATTAACATAAACTCTGAAACTAAATCCGCTGCAAATAGTAACAAACTTAAAAAGGCCAAAGGATCCAAGCAAGTATGGGTCCTTAAAACTAACCAATAGTGGTCTTTGTGATTGCAGGGCAACAGGAAAAATATCCTAGTGCTGGACAGTGGATGTTCAGGACATATGACTGGAAATAAAGCCCTGTTATCAGACTTTGTGGAGAAAGCTGGCCCATGAGTTTCTTATGGAGATGGCAACATGGGAAAAACTCTGGGATATGGAAATATAAATCTTGGGAATGTCATCACTGAAACAGTAGCTCTTGTCCCAGGACTTAAACGCAATCTGCTAAGTGTGAATCAAATCTGTGACAGAGGTTATTATGTGGATTTCTTTGAACGACACTGTAAAGTGGTAAGCAATTCTACAGGCAAAGTGGTTCTGAAAGGTTACAGGCATGGTAACATTTATGAAGCCAGACTTTCAACAAGTACTGATGGTTCTATAATCTGTCTGTTGAGTAGAGCATCAATTAAAGAAAGCTGGAATTGACACAAAAGACTCTCTCACTTAAAATTCAACAACATAAATGAGCTAGTAAAGAAAGACCTTGTGAGAGGGCTGCCAAAATCAGTATTTGCTCCTGATGACTTTTGTGATTCTTGTCAAAAGGCAAAACAAAGAAAATCTTCATTCAAGAGCAAAACTGAATCCTCAATTCTTGAGACTTATCACTTATTGCTTGTTGATCTATTTGGTCCAGTTAATGTCATGTCAATTGCAAAGAAGAAATATGTTATGTTTATAGTGGATGAGTTCACAAGGTACACTTGGGTGTAATTCTTGCACAAGAAGAATGATACTGCATTAACTCTAACTGATCATGTCAAACAGCTGGATAAATTGGTCAAAGATTCTATCAAAATAATAAGAAGTGATAATGGCACTGAGTTCAAAAATTCAATTATGGAAGAGTTCTACAAAGAGCATGGAATCAAACAAGAATTTTCTGCACCTGGAACTCCACAACAAAATGGTGTTGTAGAAAGAAAGAACAGGACTCTCATTGAAGCTGCATGAACTATTGATAAGTGGCATTTTATACCACTTAGAACGTCTTATAATGGCTTAAATTGATTTCTTGAAATCAAGTATTTTATGTATTTGATGCGTTTTTCTAGTGTTTGTGCATTTCAGGGTGTTCCTTGTGTTTGTGGGGAGATTTCATCAAGAATAAGCCTTAGTATGTGTTTGGCATTGCAAGTGGGAAGTTAGGAGCAGAATGCAGCAGAGAACGGGAGCAAAATAATTAATTTTCCAGAAAGGTGTTGGGCGCCCGCTCAGCCTGGCTGGGCAGCCGCTCAGGATTGCTGGGCGGCCGCTCAGGGGCGTGAATTAAAAATCTGATTTTTAGAGTTCTTGTTCTGCTGGACTTCTGACTTCTTAGATGGTTGGGTTTTATGGGGATTCTATATAAGTAGTTTTCAGAGACGTTTCATGTGTGTTGAATTGTGGTATTAATCGAGGAGCAAGGAGATAAGGAAGAAGACCATTTTAGCACATCGCAACGAAGAGGAAGCATAGTTTCTTGTGATTCTTTTATTCATTATAACAGTGTATGCTAGTTTTCTTTACTTTGAACCTATTTACTCTTGTGACGTACTCTGGTTTAATATAAGTAGTTTTATTAATTATTCTCGTGTGTTATTATCATGTTTTCATATGAACCCATGGTGACGATGAGTTCAATCATGGGTTAATCGTAATCATGGGGTCGTAGCGGATTTGCTATGGAATTCTTTAGTTAGTTGTTTAATACCTTAGTGTGTGATGATTGTATGATATCTAGTATTGGTTGTGCTTATTCGTCTTATATGCATCACGAACATATAAGATAGGGTGTTAATCTCTTGTGAAGTGACGGTGGATCTTGAGATTTAGAACTTGCCATGCTAGCATAGGTTCATGTATATGTATGCATGATTAGTGGGTAACTCTAACCGTTTTACTTGCCCTGTGTAATCATAAGGAACAAATTGTGCTTAAATCGTTATGTTGTCAAATTCTGTAGACATATAGGGTCTCAACATAATTGATGACTATTCAACTTCTATCTTAATTGTGGATGCTTGGTAGAATGGTATTAGTACAACGAAAGTTGGCTTTTATCAGTTTAGTGTTGTTCGATTAATATCATCACCGTTACATGCTAAGGGTAATAACAATAACTATTGAAGGAAGTAGTAATGAAGTTATGATCTCATGTGTGTTTAATATTGTTAATTCAACTGTCAATTAAGTGTTTAATTCTCGTAGTTAATTCTAGTTAATAATTAGTTAATCAATTCTATGTGTTATTGTCTTAACATTGAGAAGTAATCATACATTGGTGAGTAAGTATTAATTGAGCATAATTAGTCCCAGTCTCTGTGGGAACGAACTAGAAAGTATTCTATATTACTTGTGAACGCGTATACTTGCGTGTATTATTAGCGCGTGTTTTCCGCCCTAACAAGTTTTTGGCACCGCTGCAGGGGACTCGACGTATTTGTTTAGTTTATGTACTTACCATCAGTGGCCATTAGGACGCATTGATTAAGACGTGTTACTTATCATTTCCGGTTGTGTTTCAGGTACTTTAGCGAGCGTTTATGCAAACACGTTCTCGTACTCGCAAGAGGACTTTAGATACGGCTGAGGATACAGACTTAGTTCTTGATATTCCGGAGAAGATAGATTTTGAAGATTTGGATAAAGAGAGTGAGCAGAAAGAACCAGTAATCATGGGTGATCGTATAGTTCCGGCAGATCCAGCTCTTATGGACTTTTCTCGGCCTAAAATTGATGACATTCAGTCAAGCATCCTTCTTCCGCCTATTCAGGCTAACACTTTTGAAATCAAACCAGGCACTATTCAGATGGTGCAAAATTCTGTTTCTTTCGGAGGTGCTGTAACTGAAGACCCTAACATGCACATCAGGAATTTTGTCGAGATCTGTAGTACTTTCAAATATAATGGTGTGACTGATGAGGCTATCAAGATGAGGCTTTTCCCATTCTCTCTGAGGGATAAAGCTAAGGACTGGTTACATTCTGAACCAGCCGGGTCCATCACTACTTGGCAAGATCTTGCGCAAAAGTTTCTGGTAAAGTTATATCCAATGGCGAAGATTGCAGTTATGAGGAGTGCTCTTACTCAGTTTGCGCAGCAACCAACAGAATCTATGTGCGAAGCTTGGGAGCGCTACAAGGAGATGTTGAGAAAGTGTCCACATCATGGTATGCCTGACTGGATGGTGATCACTGGTTTCTATAATGGTTTGGGGGCCCAATCTCGGCCCATGCTCGATGCAACAGCTGGAGGCGCCTTGTGGGCCAAAAGCTATACTGAGGCTTATAATCTTATTAAAACTATGGCTGCAAATGAGCATCAAAACCCAACTCAAAGGATGATGCCTGGTAAGGTAGCAGGTATTCTGGAAGTTGATGCAGCTACAGCTATTGCAGCGCAGCTCCAAGTGCTGTCTATGAAAGTCGATTCTTTAGCCACCTATGGAGTCAATCAGATAGCTATGGTCTGTGAGCTTTGTGCAGGTTCTCATGCTACGGATCAGTGTTCTCTTGTTAATGAATCTGTTCAGTATGTGAACAATTATCAGCGACCGCAGCAGCCTGTGCTAGCTACTTATCATCCTAACAACAGAAATCATCCCAATTTCAGCTGGAGCAATACTCAGAATGCTATTCAGCAACCATATTAGCAAGGTATAAGTAAATAGTTTAATCCACCTGGATTCCAGCAACCACAACAGTATGCTCAAAGGCAATCATATCCTCAACAAGGAGGTGCTGCTCTACCTTCTAGTGCTGATTTCGAGGGACTCAAGTTGTTGTGCAAAAGTCAGGCTGTTCTATCAAGACCTTGGAAAATCAAATCGGTCAAATAGCCAATGCAGTGCTCAATCATCAACCTGGCACACTTCTCAGTGATACTGAAGTGCCAGGCAGGAAGGAAGCTAAAGAGTAAGTCAAGGCTATTACCTTAAGGCATGGAAAAGTTGATGATGCTGAAAAAACAAAAGACGGAGAAGCTAAAATTGGTGATGAAGAAGAGAAGAAAAAGGAGAAAGCGGCGGAACCAAGGAAGACTACTGTTGAACACACTCTGCCTGAGGGTAATACAGGGGAGAAACAGCTCTATCCTCCACCACCTTTCCCTAAGAGATTGCAACAACAAAAACTAGATAAGCAGTTCGGTAAGTTTCTGGAGGTGTTCAAAAAACTTCACATCAACATACCTTTCGCTGAGGCTCTGGAGCAAATGCCTAGTTATGCGAAATTTATGAAGAGTATTCTTTCAAGGAAGGTGAAACTAGATGACCTTGAGACCGTTGCTCTAATGGAAGAGTGCAGTGCTGTGCTGCAACAGAAATTACCTCCAAAGCTTAAAGATCCAGGTAGCTTCACCATTCCTTGCACCACTGGAAAGTTGTCTTTTGATAAATGCCTGTGCGATTTGGGAGCAAGCATCAATCTGATGCCGTTTTCTATCTTCAAAAAGTTGAATTTGCCTGATCCAAAGCCCACCTACATGTCTCTACAATTGGTTGATCATTCTATTACATATCTACGAGGCATAGTGGAGGATGTGTTAGTAAAGGTGGATAAGCTCTTCTTCCCTGTAGACTTTGTCATTTTGGATTTCGAGGAAGATAAGAAGATCCCCATAATCTTAGGAAGACCTTTCTTGGCTACAGGCCGTACCTTGATAGATGTGCAGAAAGATGAACTTACTATGAGGGTGCAGGATCAGGATGTGACATTTAATGTATTCAAAGCGATGAAATTCCCTACAGAAGACGAGGAGTGCTTAAGGGTGGATTTGATTGATTCTGCGGTAACTTCAGAACTTGATCATATGCTAATGTCTGACGCATTAGAGAAAGCCTTAGTGGGGGAGTTTGACAGTGATGATGAGGATGACAATGAGCAACTACAATATCTAAATGCTTTATCCTTGGAGGTGAAAGCTAGACATGCCATTTGAATCTCTTGGTACTTCTGATCTCAAGAATGCTGAAGGAAAGCTCAAACCATCTATTGAGGAAACACCTACTTTGGAGCTTAAACCATTGCTTGAACACTTGAGGTATGCCTTTTTAGGTGATGCATCTACTTTACATGTTATTATTGCATCTGACCTTTCAGGTAGTGAGGAGGACAAACTCTTGATGATTTTGAGAGAATTCAAATCGGTTATTGGATGGACTATAACAGATATCAAAGGGATCAACCCTTCGTACTGCATGCATAAAATTCTGCTAGAAGAAGGTAGTAAGCCAACTGTTGAGCAACAACGATGACTTAATCCTATCATGAAAGAAGTGGTGAAGAAAGAAATTTTGAAGTGGCTGGATGCATGAATCATATATCCTATTTCTGACAGTTCTTGGGTGAACCCCGTGCAACGTGTATCTAAGAAATGAGGTATTACTGTGGTAGCAAATGAGAAAAACGAGCTCATCCCCACTCGAACAGTAACAGGATGAAGGGTATGCATGGATTACCAAAAGTTGAACAAGGCCACGAGAAAGGATCACTTCCCTCTTTCATTTATTGATCAGATGCTTGACAGGTTAGCCGATCATGAGTATTATTGTCTTCTGGATGGCTATTCGGGGTATAATCATATTTGCATTGCACCAGAGGATCAAGAAAAGACTACCTTCACTTGTCCATTTGGCACGTTCGCTTTTCACAGAGCTTCGTTTGGCTTATATGGCGAACCTGCCACTTTTCAGAGAGGTATGATGGCTATATTCTCTGATATGATTGGAAATAATGTCGAAGTGTTCATGAACGACTTCTCCGTCTTTGGACATTCGTATGATGAGTGTTTGAATAATCTTCGTGCAGTGCTCAAAAGGTATGTGGAAACTAATTTGGTGCTCAATTGGGAAAAATGTCACTTTATGGTGCGTGAAGGCATTATTCTTGGGCATAAGGTCTCTAGCAAGGGTCTTGAGGTGGACAAAGCCAAGGTGGGAGTCATTGAAAATCTTCCACCACCTATTTCTGTGAAAGGAATCCGTAGTTTTTTTGGTCATGCGGGTTTTTATCGGCGTTTCATCAAGGATTTCTCGAAGATATCTAAGCCGTTGTGCAACTTGCTCGAGAAGGATGTGCCTTTCAAATTTGATGATGAATGCTTGGCGGCATTCGAGACTCTCAAGAAGAGTTTGATAACAGCACCGGTTATTACGACACCTGATTGGACAGAGCCTTTTGAGATGATGTGTGATGCAAGTGATTATGCGGTGGGAGCAGTTCTTGGGCAGCGCAAGAATAATCTTTTTCATGTGGTCTACTATGCTAGTAAGACTCTAAATAGATCTCAAATGAACTACACCACTACTGAGTAGAAGCGCTTGGCTATAGTCTTTGGGTTCGAAAAATTTCGATCTTATCTGCTTGGGACAAAGGTGACAGTATTCACTGATCATGCGGCCATTCGCTATTTGGTTTCCAAGAAGGATTCGAAGCCTAGACTTATTTGTTGGGTGCTCTTGCTACATGAATTTGAGTTAGAGATCAAGGATCGAAAAGGTACTGAGAATCATGTAGCTGACCATCTCTCTAGATTGGAGAATCCTGATTCTACTTTACATGATAAGACATTGATCAATGAATCTTTTCCGGATGAGCAGTTGTTCGCAGTTCAGGAGGAAGAACCATGGTTCGCAGATATTGTGAACTATTTTGTCAGCAATATAATGCCTCATAATATGAATACAGCTCAAAAGAAGAAGTTTATGCATGAGATGAAGTGGTACATGTGGGATGAACCGTATTTGTTTAGACAAGGAGCTGACCAGATCATCAGGAGATGTATCCCATTCTGTGAGACGGAGGGAATATTACGAGACTGCCACTCCGCAGTTTATGGTGGTGAAAAGACAGCAGCTCGTATTCTGCAAGCAGGTTTTTTCTGGCCTAGTTTGATTAAGGATGCACATCAGTTCGTTTTAAGATGTGATCGTTGCCAAAGAGTGGGGAATCTTACGAGGAAGGATGAGATGCCGTTAAATGTGATGCTTGAAGTCGAGGTCTTTGATGTTTGGGGAATCGATTTCATGGGACCATTTGTCTCGTCCTGTAATAATCAGTACATCTTCCTAGCAGTCGATTATGTCTCAAAATGGGTAGAAGTCAAGGCTCTACTGACGAATGATGCAAAGGTAGTGTTGAATTTTCTTCATAAGCAGATTTTTACAAGGTTTGGAACGTCACGAGTAATCATAAGTGATGAGGGGTCGCATTTCTGCAACCCGTAAGTTCACTTCTATGATGCAGCGCTATAATGTGAATCATCGTGTTGCTACTTCCTATCATCCACAAACGAATGGTCAAGCGGAAGTGTCTAATAGAGAGATCAAGCGCATTCTAGAGAAAGTTGTTTGTCCATCGAGGAAGGATTGGTCTTTAAAGCTCGATAAAGCTGTTTGGGCTTATAGAACAACATACAAGACTCCACTTGGGATGTCCCCGTTTCAACTTGTTTATGGTAAGCGATGTCATTTACCTGCGGAGCTTGAGCATAAGGCTTATTGGGCGTTGAAGAAGTTGAACCTTGATCTAGATGCAGCTGGAAAGAAGCGAATGCTTCAGTTAAATGAACTTGATGAATTTCGACTACAAGCGTACGAGAACAACAAAATGTACAAGGAAAAAGTGAAAAGGTGGCACGACAGGAAGCTATATCCTAAGTCATTTATGCCGGGGCAGAAAGTTCTTTTATTCAACTCTCGTCTCCGACTTTTTCCTGGGAAGTTGAAATCAAGGTGGTGTGGACCTTTTATTGTCAAAACTGTATTTCCACATGGAGCGGTGGAGATTTATTGTCAAGCATTCAAGGTTAATGGTCAGCGTTTGAAGCATTACTATGGGGATACGACAAACCGGGAAGTGGTTAGTGCCATTTTATTTTCAACTTGAGCAAGGTACACTACGTCAAGCTAATGACGTAAAAGAAGCGCTTCTTGGGAGGCAACCCGAGATTTGTTGTTATAGGAACCCTAAAGGTCAGTAACCTAACCAAAAACACAAAAAAAATCAGAAAAATGGGTAAGAAAAAATATTTTTCCAGAGACCACCTGGGCGCCCGCTTAGCCTTGCTGGGCGGCCGCTCAGGATGCTGGGCGCCCGCTCAACTCAGCTGGGCGCCCGCTCAGCTCAGCTGGGCGGCCGCTCAGGATCCGTATGCCTGAAATTTTTTTAAGCCTCATAAAAATCCAAAAAAATCAGTAAACATAAAAAATAAAAACACAACCCACTACCCACGAATCCTTTTTCCATAAACCCACATTTTTAACCCTCAACCCCACTCCTAATCAAATTTTAACCCTAATCTCTATCCTATATATACATACAACTATTCTATATACTCCCCCATACACTTTCAACCTTAAAACTCTCTCCCATATTCAAAAACACAAATCTTAAACACTTTTTCTCAGTTTTAATGGCACCCAAGAGAGCCCGAACTATTGATACCAGCAGCACTGTGCCTACTGCTGATTCTTCGAGGGGTACTGCTGCGAGACCTCGTTTGTTTGATAGGGCTGCTGAGGAGGAGTATACTAGGCTTCTGGGTAAGCCGATTTTAAAGGAGAGGGGATTCTTACCATCGGGGAAGGATGGTGAGTTGTTGCCGATGATTGCTAAAAAGGGTTGGATTTCTTTTTGTGAGTCACCGGAGGCGGTTCCGATGAGCGTGGTTCGCGGGTTCTATGCGAACGCAAAGGCTGAAAAGAATGGGTTTCTGTTGTGCGTGGGCTAATGGTGGATTATCATCCTGAGGCGATTCGCCGTGTGATTGGGCAGCGATAGCGGAAGCCCACGAAGGAGAATTGGAATGAGAAGCCCTCCGAGGAGTTTGATTTAGATTTGATTTGTGCTACTCTCTGTCAGCCGGGCACGGTTTGGAAGTTCAAGACTGGAACTAACGAGTACCATTCTTTTCCGGTGATTGCGATGAACAGGTATGCCCGTGCATGGAATGCCTTTATTTGTGCTAATATTCTGCCTACTTCACATGCACATGAGGTTACAGTTGAGCGAGCAAGGTTGTTATGGGGTATTTTGAATGAGGAGTATTATGTGGACCTTGGTGAGTTTATCTACCAAGGAATTCTGAAGTTTTTGAGGGGAGCGAAGCACATGAACATCCCTTATGCATCTACTGTCACGAAGCTATGCCGAGCAGTGGGAGTTCATTGGCCTTCTCACGAGCAGTTGCAGATGCCGGCCGCTCCTATTGATTCAGGGACTCTGGATGCGATGCAGGAGTGGACGGGTAGAGAGCCCGAGGAGCATGGGTTGGGTTATCATCTTCCAGGAGGATGTCCAGTAGCTGGTGCTACCATGGCTAGGCCAGGTCGTGATGAGGCAGGCTCTTCTAGAGCTCAGGAGGGTGCTGGGATGGCTGATGCCCAGTATAGGAGGCTGTCGAGGAGGATGGATGCTATGTATGAGACGCATAGTAGGTTTGCTCAGGAGCTCACCCTTGCACTGGGGACTGCTTTTAGAGGCCTGGGAGCTGACATCTAGTGGCCCGTTTTTGGTGAGGACTCTGCTTATTCGCCTCCTGATACTCCACCCTCTGAGGGTGATGATGATGATTTTTCCGAATAGGTATACCCTGAGTTCCTTTCTACTACCTTCACTGGGGACAGTGAAGATTTTAAGTTTGGGGGTGGTAGTTAAGGAATATTTTTATGTGTGTGTCATATAGTTGGATATTCATGATAGTTTAGTTCATATAATTACATATTTTTACCATATAGTTTTTATTTTATTTTATTTTATAGCTTTATTTATCATGTCATTTAGCTCATGCATTTACCATGATCCCTTTTGCGTTGCTTTACCAATTGATTTGTGATATTGATGCGAGTGTGGTGATATCGTTAGAGTGATGTTGAGTCTTGTAGGATGACATGCATGCTAGAAACACTTATAATTTCACTAAGTCTTAGAGTATGCTTAAGGACTAGATTGTTGTCATGGTTTGATGGTTTTTGAGGTTAATCTATTGATTATGCTTAGAATTTATAATAGGTTCTTAATGATAAAAGGCATGAAAAGAAAACATTGGAGTAAAAATTGGAATTCATTGCTAATTGTGGCAAGGCGTCAAATGTCTAGTAGCCGGCTCGTATTTTTATGCGAGTAGTCTAGGGTTGAGCAAGATGGAGTGAAACGCACTTGCTCAAAAATTTGAAAAAAAAAGAAAAGAAAAAATAGAAAAAAAAAGAAAAAAAAAGAGAAAAGAAAAAAAATGTAAATAGTTAATGCATAATTGATCACGAGTGGGCTCTTTGGTATTCGAGTTATTAAGTTCTTAGTGAACTTTATGCCTAGTGACCTAAGGCTTTTATAGTCTGGAATCTGCTAACCTAACGCTCGCTAAATGGATGTCATTGTATAAGTCTTTTGTGGATCTCACTCATTGCACGGTCAAATAAACATTGTTGTTGTGTTGAATAAAAGCATGATTCCGTAATAAGCTCCAGTAATCTTGAAGTGTTTAAGTCATTTTGTACCTAAAATTTATTCTTCATATAATCATGTGATTACCTTGAGGATAGTCGAGTTATGATAATTGATCTAGTTTTGAAGCATATCTGTTAAGCACCAGCACACACCACGTTTCTGGTTGTATGTTAGTTTGCATGATTTGATTGATCTTTAGTCGCCTAATTGCATTTCTTGAGATGTCGTGAATTGTTGGTTTAGTCGTAGTAAGGGGGATCGCTGCATTTCATATAGATTGCATTCATGCATATTTTTGTTTTGTTTTTGAGTCTGTGACGCTTGAGGACAAGCATCGATTTAAGTTTGGGGGTGTGATAAGTGGCATTTATACCACTTAGAACGTCTTATAATGGCTTGAATTGATGTCTTGAAATCAAATATTTTGTGTATTTGATATGTTTTTCTAGTGTTTGTGCATTTCAGGTGTTCCTTGTGTTTGTGGGGAGATTTCATCAAGAATAAGCCTTAGTATGTGTTTGGCATTGTAAGTGGGAAGTTAGGAGCCAAATGCAGCAGAGAACGGGAGCAAAATAATTAATTTTCTAGAAAGGTGCTGGGCGGCCGCTCAGGAAGCTGGGCGCCCGCTCAGGATTGCTGGGCGGCCGCTCAGGGGCGCGAATTAAAAATCTGATTTTTAGAGTTCTTGTTCTGCTGGACCTCTGACTTCTTAGATGGCTGGGTTTTGTGGGGCTTCTATATAAGTAGTTTTCAGAGACGTTTCACGTGTGTTGAATCGTGGTATTAATCGAGGAGCAAGGAGATAAGGAAGAAGACCATTTTAGCACATCGCAACGAAGAGGAATCATAGTTTCTTATGATTATTTTATTCGTTGTAACAGTGGATGCTAGTTTTCTTTATTTTGAACCTATTTACTCTTGTGACGTACTCTGGTTTAATATAAGTAGTTTTATTAATTATTCTCGTGTGTTATTATCATGTTTTCATATGAACCCATGGTGACGATGAGTTCAATCATGGGCTAATCGTGATCATGGGGTCGTAGTAGATTTTCTATGGAATTCTTTAGTTAGTTGTTTAATACCTTAGTGTGTGATGATTGTATGATATCTAGTATTGGTTGTGCTTATTCGTCTTATGTGCGTCGCGAACATATAAGATAGGGTGTTAATCTCTTGTGAAGCGACGGTGGATCTTGAGATTTAGAACTTGTCATGCTAGCATAGGTTCATGTATGTGTATGCATGATTAGTGGGTAACTCTAACCGTTTTACTTGCCCTGTGTAATCATAAGGAACAACTTGTGCTTAAATCGTTATGTTTTCAAATTTTCTAGACATATAGGGTCTCAACATAATTGATGACTATTCAACTTCTATCTTAATTGTGGATGCTTGGTAGAATGGTATTAGTACAACGAAAGTTGGCTTTTATCAGTTTAGTGTTGTTCGATTAATATCATCATCGTTACATGCTAAGGGTAATAATAATAACTATTGAAGGAAGAAGTAATGAAGTTATGATATCATGTGTGTTTAATATTGTTAATTCAAGTGTCAATTAAGTGTTTAATTCTCGTAATTAATTATAGTTAATAATTAGTTAATCAATTCTATGTGTTATTGTCTTAAAATTTAAAAGTAATCATACATTGGTGAGTAAGTGTTAATTGAACATAATTAGTCCGAGTCTCTGTGGGAACGAACTAGAAAGTATTCTATATTACTTGCAAACGCGTATACTTGCGTGTATTATTAGCGCGTGTTTTCCGCCCTAACAACTATGCTTGATTTGAAAATGAAGATTTAAACTCTGATACTGTAAATTCTGATGACTTAAACTCTGATCCTGTAAGTTCTGACGGGTTAAGTTCTGATGTCATTGAAACTGTGGTAATAACTCCAAAGGAAAATGCAAATGTCCAGGGGGAGCAAGCTGAAGATCCTACCATAACTCAAGACTCTCAAGAAGCATTAGAACCTGTCACTGGCTCTTCGAGTTCTGATTCATCAAGTTCTGATGAGCCAAGTTCTGATAATTCTGGAAACTCTGATTCAAATCCTGAAGGATCCAACTCAAATTCTGAAGTTTCAGAGAGCATAACTACAGGGGGAGCATCAGAAATGCTGATGGAGACAGCATGGATCATGGGGGAGGATCCAGTTCTAGAAATCAACTTCCATCTGCAAGGAAGTGGACCAAATCACATACACCTGACTTAATAATTGGAGATCCTGAAGCATGTGTCAGAACTAGAACTACAATATCAAATGAATGTCTCTATCATTCTTTTCTATCTCAGACTGAACCAAAGAAAGTGGAAGAAGCACTTCAAGATGCTGATTGGGTGCAAGCAATGCAGGAAGAGTTGAATGAATTTGAAAGAAATAAAGTCTGGACCCTAGTGCCAAGACCAAAGAATAGATCTATTGTTGGCACAAAATGGGTGTTCAGAAACAAAACTGAAAGTGATGGCATAAGTACAAGAAACAGCAAGGCTGGTTGCTAAAGGCTACTCTCAACATGAGGGTATTGATTATGATGAAACATTTGCACCAGTTGCTAGATTGGAAGCCATAAGAATCTTTTTGGCTTATGCTGCTCACAAAAAGTTTAAAGTCTTTCAAATGGATGTGAAAAGTGCTTTTCTCAATGGAGAATTGGAGGAAGAGGTATATGTTGAACAACCTCCATGATTTGAAGATTTAAAATTTCCAAATCATGTCTACAGATTAGACAAAGCACTTTATGGCCTTAAGCAAGCTCCAAGAGCATGGTATGAGACTTTAGCTCAATTCCTTCTGGAAAGTGGATTTCACAGAGGCACAATTGATAAAACATTGTTTTACCTCAACCATGGAAATGACTTACTTTTGGTACAGATATATGTTGATGATATCATATTTGGTTCTACTAATGCCAAACTTTATGAAAGGTTTGCAAAGCTAATGCAGTCAAGATATCAAATGAGTATGATGGGAGAACTTAGCTATTTTCTGGGACTTCAAGTCAAGCAAAATGAAGAAGGTACTTTTATCTGTCAATCCAAGTACACCAAAAATTTACTCAAGAAATTTGGAATGCAAGACAGTTCAACTGCATCTACTCTCATAGCCACTGCAACCAAGTTAGATAAAGATACTGGTTCATCAGTAGATATTACTAACTATAGAGGTATGATTGGCTCTTTACTATATTTAACTGCAAGTAGAGCTGATATCATGTATGCTACTTGTCTTTGTGCAAGATTTCAGGCTGATCCAAGAGAACCTCATCTAATAGCTGTGAAAAGAATTTTCAAGTACCTCAAGGGTACAGCTGATCTAGGATTGTGGTATCCTAGAGAATCAGACTTTAAGCTAATAGGTTACTCAGATGTAGATTTTGCAGGATGCAAAATAGACAGGAAAAGCACTAGTGGAAGCTGCCAATTTCTTGGAGGCAGACTGGTTTCTTGGTTTAGCAAGAAACAGAAATCAATTTCCACATCAACTGCAGAAGCATAATATATTGCTGCAGGAAGCTGTTGTGCACAGATTCTTTGGATGAAGAATCAGTTACTGGATTATGGGTTAGAATTTTCTAAAATACCTATTTACTGTGATAATCAAAGTGCTATTGCTATGACATGTAATCCAGTTCAACACTCAATGACAAAGCACATCAGCATTAGGTATCATTTCATAAGGGAACATGTGATGGAAGGTACAGTGGAATTGCATTTTGTTCCAACATTTCAACAACTAGCAGATATCTTCACAAAACCACTATGTGAAGCTACTTTTACAAGACTGGTAAATGAACTTGAAATGGTTTCAGGTTCTTTCTCTAAATCTGCTTAATTTTTGTTCTCATGCATCAGACTTTATGATCAGTGTTTATAGATTGTCTTATCTTCATGTAATTTGTGCTTAAATTGTAATACATTAAATGCTGATTGTTATCCGATGTGGATCTATATACTCTGATAGTGATTTGAATGTTATGTGACTATTCAATCCAATGAGGATTGCTGTACTAGATGCCAACCTAGTAGTCTTTAACATACTAGAAATCCCATGTTTGAATTAGTTGTTTATGTGGAAATTCATTAACACAAGCAAATTCTGATTTTGAGCTTAGTCAAATTTACTTTGTGTATCTTATTAATAAGTCACAAACTAGATTCTTGCTTTTTATCTGTCAAATTCTGATGTCAATAAATCTTAAGGATAAACTAAATGCTGATAAGCCTCACTTATCTGAAGAAAATAAAAGAAAATTAAAGTCAGGTACTCCTTTGAGATCTAGAGTAAATATGTGGAAGGGAAGACCCAAGTGCATTGCTGGTATTAAGTTATATGCATTAGAAAAGCAAATAATATTTCTTGGTGACTTTTCACATTCTCTGATTACTGGAGAAATACTCTGATAATAGCATAAATTCTAATAGCAGTTGTGACTCATTTACACTGAGAAGCCTCTGTGAAAAAGAATTCTAAAAGATGCATAAAATGAGCACAAACAGTTGAGGTGGACTCATGCACAAATTTATTCTATAGTAGACTTCATTATTAATGACAGATTATAAGCACTTCTCTTAGTTATGCCTTATTTCTAAGATATATTGAAGTTTATCAGACTTTAATCTTATATGATATTTTGCTAAATGCACACACTTTCACTCCATATGAATGATGAAAATTACTGTGGTGATTTAGTTGTTTTTGACAAACAGTTAAGTGTCATTTGCATAAATTCTGAGGACAAGTTCTGATGGAAGTTATGATGATTAAACTCTGAAGAAACAAGTCAGTACTTGTATGAAGAATCACAGATACAAACATTCAATTTTTGAGTACAGAAGCCATGTTCTGATGACTGTTAAAATATGATAATAGTCAAGTTCTGATATCAAATCCTGATGGAAACTGTGATGCTTATGTGGCATTATTTATTTACTTGACTTATTTGTGACAAATTTTGTAACGGTCATATAATCAGAATATTATTAGGTGAGATAAAAAAAGTCATAATCATTTAAGTTAGTGGTAAACGTGTTTGTCTTGAAAAACTGCATGTGCACAGTAATTATTACTTATTTCCCGTGCCCACTAACTCCTGCTTTAACTATTGACTGTTCACATGTTTCCAGGTGTAAACTGTCTGCCATATTTCATGTGGGTTGTATAAATAAGAAAGTTAAAAGATTTTACAATCTTTTACCTAAATCTCTCATTCTCTTATCTCTCTTATTTTTTCTCACTTACTAATATTCTCTGAAGCTATTTTTCATACAGGCATTTTATCAAACACCTTGCAAACACTCTTTTTCTCATTTGATTTTTCACAGATTTGACACCGAAAGATATTGTTTTCAATGGAGCTAAGTTTGTTCCCAACAATTACTTGGCTATTCTTAGCAAGGGTGAAGCTCCATCAGAATTTCACTTTATTCAGGATTTCCTTGCTAACTCTGAGATTGGGTATGCTTTGACCCAACCAGAAGCCATCTCTGGAACTCAAGTGCCGGAGTTTTGGAGAAGTGGCATATATGATGATGGTGGTGCTCATGGGTCCCCAAGTATCATCTATTCAACAGGGGAGGATGAACATGTAGTGACTCTGGCTACAGTTCGACAAGCTTTACATTTGCCAGAAAACTGTGTCTACAGTTCAACTATTGAGGAGCCAGTCCTTCAGCAGATGATGACTAGTTTGGGGTATGAAAAGATATTGGCAAAGCTGGGTCAATTAAAGAGACCTCACATAAGGAGGGAATGGAGTTTCTTCTTTAACTGCATCACAAAGGCCTTCGCCAACAAATGTTCTAATTTTGATGCAATCCCTATTCTCAGTCAACAAATCGGGTATGCTCTCATTAATCAAACTCATTTTGATTATGCAAGTGCTATTTTAGGCTTTATTGGGGATAAGATGACAGAAGATAGAAATACAGTTTACTTTGCTAGATTATGTCAGCTTATTTATAGTTTTTATTGTTCTGATGCACCCCAATTGGCAAGTGAGTTAATTGAACCATTTAATCTTGCTAAGAGACCCTTTACTGGCTTATTATCTACTGATAAGAAGAAAACTGTTTTGAGACTCCTCCAAATTCCAATTTCAGTCAAACAGTTTTTAGTAAACTCTGATCCAGCCACATACATCTCCATATATACTGATGTCCAACCAACCAAACCTCCATCAGCACCTACCACCACTACACAAACACCTCAAACTTCTCAACCTCAACCAACTCAACCCTCCATCAGGACATATTTCAAACCAACACAATCATCTCAACTCAACCATCAGCACATACCATCAGACCTTCATCTTCCAGGCCAAAAATGGCTCATTCTGTTCCTAAATCTCCAATAAAGAGAAGAAGGATGCTTCTAAGGGATGAGTCTGATGATGAGGAGGAAGCACAGGTTCATGAATCAGAACCTGTGACAGTTGAAGCTGAAACTGTGGATTCTCAGAAAGCAACTGCAGCTGAAGGTTCTGATACCTTAAAGAGAAAGAGAACTGTAAACTCTGATGATAAAGCAACTCCTTCATTTGCAAGGAGATTAAAGAAAATGAGGGCTAAGAGGCATTTGGATAAGTCTCCATCAGAGAATACTGAAGAAGCTGAGGAAAGGGATCAAGAATCTCTGATCTCAAATCTAATTGTGATTGAATCTCTGCCACCTCCAGCTAAAGCCAAAGACACTACTAATGATACAGTGGTTACACATCCAGTCTCTCCTCTTCATGAAGATGTTACAGTTGAAGATTCAGGCTTGAGTCCTGAAATTGACATTAACAGGCTGCACACTCCTACTATTATGTATTTGGAAGCTCCTACAGCAGCTCAGACATCTCCAACTCATTCTCCAATCTTAAATGCTGATGCTGAGATACCATCTACACCAATTCTGGATCAAGAACCTGAAGATCAGAATTTAGATAAAGTTGAATCAGAAACTCTTATTGCCTCACACACTGTTGTGTTATCAGAGGATAATGAGTCTTCTTCTAGCTCTGGAGACAGTGTTTCTGTTCATATTTCAGCTCCTGTACTTGGAAAGGAAGTATTGGTCAAGAAATTTGTTGAACAAGATGCTCCTGTACCTTGGGATGAAACTCATAGAGGAGTAGAGTGGACCACGAAGTGGAATGATTGTGATTTCATTCCAAGCTCTAAAGTTCTGACAGCACATTGCTAAAGCTGATGTGCTGATGATGAATTCTGATATCAAGACACAGCTCAGGATCACTGCTCTTTTTACCAAGAACCTTCAAGGTCTTCACTCTCAAACTCAAGTAAAGGCTGATACACTACAAGAATCATTTAACAAGCTAGATATGCAAATCAAGCTTGACAAGACAAGGATTATCAGACCTACACTTGAGAAATTAGAAGCAATTGAGAAAGCTCAAGAGAAGGAACAGGCCCAAATTTCTGAGGTCCTGGCAAATCAAGCTTCTCAACAGGCTCAATTGAATGATATTCAATCTTCAGTGGAACTTCTTCTCTCACTCCTACTATCAGATGATGCCAAAAAGGGGGAGAAGATAGTTAAGTCCAAATGCTCTAATGATCAAATACTGAAGAAGAAAGATGATGAAGCTGATGACCAAGGAAACCCTAACAAGGGTAGAGGTCAAGTTCAAAATAAAGGGCAGAGCAGCAAGGTTTCTTCAAGGAAACTAATTACTGATGCAAGCAAATCTTCTATTCAAAAGAAGACAAGTTCTGAAGCTGCTCAAACTCAAAATATGATAGCAAGTACTGATACTCAAAATCTGATATCAAATTCTGATGAGCAAAGTCTGATGACAAAGCCTGATGTTCTGATAAAGGTGGAAGTCAAGATTCTCAAAAGTTTATGCAAACTCTGAAGCTCAAGGGGAAGCAGACTACAGTCTACTACAAAGATCCCAAGATTCAGACACTTGATGAGGAAATTGCTAGAAGACTATTTTTGAAACATAATCCTGGAATGGATTTAGAAAATCTCAAGGAGGAAGAAGCTAGATTTAAAGCTGAAAAGAAAAATCTAAAGCGAAAAGCTTCTGTTGCAAAGAAACCTCCAAGGCCTAAGGAAAAAGGCATTGTGATCAAGGAGAAATCAAGTACTGAGGCATTAAAGCCCAAGACTAGATCACAAACTGAGATTGATCCCAAAAACAAAGGAAAAGGAAAAATTGATGAACCAACCAAGCCACTAGAGATGAAAATTCCTCAAATTCTGATGAAACCAGTGTGCAAAATGGTTAAAGTTACTGATGATATTCTTGCTGAAGATGAAGATGTTCAAACTCTGAAAAGAAAGAAGATTTCTGAAGAATCAAAGACAACCTCTGACAAGGCTCAAGTTGTTCAGAGTAAAGAAATGAAAGCTACAACAGAAACAACAAGTTCTGATCAAGTCATTAAGACATCAACCTCTGACAGTGCTCAAGTTGATTTAGTAGTTTTTGGAATCTGCTAAAAATGTCAGTGAGTGACTCACTTTCCTCATTGTGAAAATGCTCATATTGCTGAATCAAGAGCTGCATTTTATTTTCTCTAACTTGCTCGGTGACATCACAGATTATCTGTATAGTATCCCAGACTTCCTTGGCAGTTTTGCAGTTAATAATGTTGTCAAACATGTCTGCATCAACTCCATTGAACAGAATGTTCATGGCCTTTTTATCCTTCCTGACTTGTTCAATGTCAGGATCAGACCATTCGTGCCTTGGCTTGGGAACTGATGGCTCGTTTCCTGTTACAGCTCTCATTGGAACATGAGGACCTCTTTCTATGCAGTCCATATAGGCCTCATCTTGAGAAAGCATATAAAGATGCATCTTTACCTTCCAATGATGATAGTTATCTTTATCTAGAAAAGGAATCTTGACTCCAACGTCTTTCTTGTTCATCTTGCTGAATTGTTTTGATCTTTAAACTCTTTCTAGATTAAGAGCTTGCTCTGATACCAATTGTTAGTTCCTTAACAATATAGCAAGAATTATAGAAGGGGGGTTGAATGGAATTCTTGAACCTTTTTCTTAAAATAAAAATGTTCAACTCGAATATAGATATAAGTGTTTTGATTAGCACAATGCGGAATAGAAACTTAATTGAATCAAAACATAAGTAATTAAAAACAAGAGTCTTTAAAAACTTACTGGTGGATTTAAACAGTTCCACAAGAGATATATATTATATATCGAGAGGACTCTGTGTGCAAGAATGCTCACAGCTGCTTACAAATCGAACTACTGAGAATACAGGGAAATGCTAAGGATTTTGCTTACAAAGATTTCTCTCTTTTTGTATCTCAGTTCTCTTCTTTTATTTGCTACGTTCTTGGTTTATATATTACCAAGATTACAAAGTCAAAAAGACTAAATAAACATAAAAACTATCAGTCTTAAGCTTTGCTACTTTTTATCCTCTATTACCCAGTTAATGGGCTTCCACAGTAATTGATTTTTCATCCATAAAATCTGTGCACAGCAACTGCCAGTAGCAATATATTCAGCTTCAGCTGTAGAAGTAGAAACTGAATTTTGCTTTTTACTGAACGAGGACACAAGTTTGTTTCCTAGGAATTGACAGGTTCCTGTTGTGCTCTTTCTATCAATTCTACAACCTGCATAATCCGCATCTGAATAACCAGTTAGATCAAAGCCAGAATCTCTAGGGTACCAAATGCCAAGTTTTGGTGTTCCCTTGAGATATCTGAAAATTCTTTTAATAGCTATCAAGTGAGATTCTCTAGGATCAGCCTGAAATCTAGCACATAAATATGTAGCAAACATTATATCTGGCCTACTAGCTGTTAAGTATAGAAGTGAGCCAACCATGCCTCTATAACTTCAAATATCCACAGACTTTTCAGTAGTGTTTAGTTCAAGCTTAGTTGCAGTGGCCATGGGAGTTTTTGCAGATGTGCAATCCATTAGATTAAACTTCTTTAAAATATCAAAAATATATTTAGTTTGACTAATGAATATTCCATCACTAACTTGCTTAACTTGCAAACCAAGAAAGTAAGTTAGTTCTCCCATCATACTCATTTTATACTTACTTTGCATCAATTTGGCAAACTTTTTGCAAAGTTTCTCATCTGTAGAGCCAAAAATAATATCATCTACATAAATTTGAACAAGTATACTAGAGCCATTAACATTTCTGAATAATAAAGTTTTATCTACAGTACCTCTTGTGAAATGATTTTCCAAAAGGAACTTTGATAAAGTGTCATACCAGGCTCTAGGTGCTTGCTTCAGTCCATAAAGTGCTTTCAAAAGATAATAGACATATTCTGGAAAATTTGGATCTTCAAAACCAGGAGGTTGACTAACATACACTTCTTCCTCCAAATCTCCATTTAGAAAGGCACTTTTGACATCCATTTGATAGACTTTGAAATTGGCATGGGTTGCATAGGCTAAGAAGATTCTGATGGCTTCAAGTCTTGCAACAGGAGCAAAAGTATCATCAAAATCTATTCCTTCTTGCTGACAATAACCCTTAGCAACCAATCTAGCTTTATTCCTGATTACTATGCCATTTTCATCCATCTTGTTTCTGAATACCCACTTGGTGTCTATTGGATTCTTTCCTTTAGGCTTGGGTACCAGCTTCCATACATTATTCCTTTCAAATTGGTTTAGCTTCTCCTGCATAGCTAAGATCCAATCAGGATCCAACAAAGCTTCTTCTACCTTCTTTGGTTCTTCCTTTGATAGAAAGCTGCTGTATAGACATTCTTCCTGAGTTGCTCTTCTTGTTTGAACTCTAGAAGAAACATCACCAATGATAAGCTCAAAGGGGTGATCTTTTGTCCATTTCCTTTGCTGAGGTAGATTAGCTCTAGATGAAGAGACCTCATGATTGTCTTGATGTGTGATTGAGTTTTGATTGCTAGAAACTCCCCCTGAGTTTGTGGATCTTTGATTTGAGAAAGGAGAATTTCCTGTAGGTGATCTGTCTTGACCTCCTGCTCCTTTTGATAACCCGACGGATGGTGAATTTTGAGTACCGACGGATGAGGCAGGTTGTCTTCCGACGGATAATGCAGATTGCCTTCCAACGGATGAAGCATTATGCAACTCGACGGATGTTGAGTTTTGTGCTTCATTGGTGGTAATTTTGTCTGCATTATCCTTAGACACTGTTTCTTTATCACTCTCATCATCACTGTCATCACTAACCATCTCCACATTGTCGAATTTGAGGCTCTCATGGTAATCTCCATCTTTCAGTCCTTCAATCTTTTTATCATCAAACACAACATGTATAGATTCCACAACAATGTTGGTTCTTAGATTGTAGACTCTATATGCTTTACCAACAGCATATCCAACAAAAATTCCTTCATCTGCTTTAGCATCAAACTTCCCATTTTGATCAGTTTGATTTCTCAAAATATAGCATTTGCAGCCAAAGACATGAAGAAAGTTTAGATTTGGAGTCTTGTTCTTGAACAATTGATAGGGAGTCATGTATCTTTCTTGATTAATTAGAGAAATGTTCTGAGTGTAGCATGCAGTATTTATAGCTTCAACCCATAAATATGTTGGTAGTTTAGATTCTTCAAGCATTGTCCTTGCAGCTTCAATAAGTGATCTGTTCTTCCTTTCCACTACTCCATTCTGTTGTGGAGTCCTTGCTGCTAAAAACTCATGCAGTATCCCAATTTCTTCACAAAATGCTCTCATAACAGAATTCTTAAACTCAGTTCCATTGTCACTCCTGATTCTTGTAACTTTGAAATCAGGATGATTGGTGACTTGCCTTATATGATTGATGATGATTTCACTAGCCTCATCTTTAGACTTTAGAAAATATGTCCAGGAGAACTTTGAGAAATCATCTACAATTACTAGGCAAAATCTTTTCCTAGAGATGGACAATACATTGACTGGTCCAAACAAATCCATGTGAAGCAGTTGTAAAGGCTCTTCAATTGCTGAATCAAGTTTCTTCTTGAATGATGCTTTGATCTGCTTCCCCTTTTGGCAGGCATCACACAGTCCATCCTTTGAAAACTCCACTAGAGGAATACCTCTTACCAATTCTTTCTTTACCAGCTCATTCATGGTCTTGAAGTTTAAATGAGATAGCTTCTTGTGCCATAGCCAACTTTCATCCTGACTTGCTTTACTGAGTAGAAAAGTTACAAATTCTGCTTTAGTTGAGTTGAAATCAGCTAGGTATACATTTCCTCTTCTCACACCAGTGAGAACCACTTTGTCGCTTTGATTATTAGTCACAACACAGGCTTCTTTGTTGAAGGATACTAAATTGCCTTTGTCACAAAGCTGGCTGATACTCAATAGATTGTGTTTGAGACCATCAACTAAGGCAACCTCCTCAATGATGACATTGTCTTTTGAAATCAAGCCATATCCCACAGTATAACCCTTGCTGTCATCTCCAAAAGTAATACTTGGGTCAGCTCTCTCCTTAAACTCTGTGAGCAGGGTAGAATCACCAGTCATGTGTCTTGAACAACCACTGTCCAAGTACCAAAGATTCCTCCTATTTCCCTACACACATCAGAATCAAATCAAGTTGATTTTGGTACCCAAGTTTCCTTGGGTCCTACCTTGTTAGCTTTCTTCTTCTGTTTATTAGGTCTTAACTCATTTGACTTAGGAATTTCAGATTCTTCCTTAGTCATTTGGATTGGGCCTTTGAAACCATTTAATACAACAGAATTATCATGCATATTATGGCTAACAGGAAATGGCATGCTTGGTGTAAACATGTTATTCCAGTAAGGCATGCTAAATGGCATTTGAGGCATACTGTATGCAGCATAATATGGATTAGGTGCAAATGGCATATTAGCAAACTGTGCATTCATGTTCTGTGTAGGCATAGCATTAACAGGCATGGGAGACATTGCATTCATGTTAGGAAATTGAGACTGAACAGACATGGGAGTAGGCATGGCAGATTTGTAATTAACAGACAAATGATTTACACTACCACACTTGACACAGATTTTTCTAGGAGCATATTTATCAGGTGTGTAGTTATTGTGTTTGTTAATCCCTACTTTACCATTCCTGTTGTTTTTCCTTTTAGTCTCTGTTTTTATCTCAATTTTCTCAAGTCTGTCACTTAGCTGTTTGACAGTCATGTGACCAACATTACCCCTTTTTTCTTTCTTAACTTGACTTGACTCTCCTGAAACAAAATTCTTGGAAACAGACCCATACTTCTCATTTAGCTTGATTAGTTTGGCTTTCCTAATGGGCTTGCTCACAGCCGACGGATGAGGATTTTCATCTTTCGACGGATAACACTTTTTGTTATCCGACGGATAGTCCTCATCATACGTCGAGTCTACATCTGTCAGCAAGCCATCTACCAAATTAGGTTCTAGTTTCTCTTTATTCTTTTTCCAGGCTTCATCACAAAAAGACTCAATTCCTTGAACTTTGTCGATTTGAGCATGGACATCCCTGGATGTTTTCCATGCTTTAATCACCTCTTGTTCACGTTCGAGCTGCTTCTTTAAAATCTCTTCCTTTTTCAAGGACTCGGTTAATTCCTCCTTGGCAATCTTACACTCAATCCTTAGTTTCTCAAAATCAACAAACTGAGACTCAAGCACATTATTCCTCTCATTTAAAAACAAGTTATTTTCTTTGATTTTAGCATTTTCTTTAGTAAGAGACTTAAGTGTAACACGCAAATGATATAATTCTGTAGACATGTCATTTATGGCATCATTACACTTAGCTTTAGATAAATGTGCAAGGTATGTAGTAATTACCTGATTGCTTGAGGAACTTGTCTCTGTTTCATCAGACTTGGCCATTAGGGCTAGATTGACATAGCTGACATCTTCATCTTCATCCAAACCATCTGCTGCCCAGTCATTTTCTTGTGTAATAAAAGCCCTTTCCTTTTGTTTGAGTAGATCAAAGTATTTTTTCTTATAATCCACAGACTCAAACCTTTTCTTACTGGAATCTGACTTTCTACACTCATTTGCAAAATGCCCTGCCAAGCCACATTTGAAATATTTGAATTTTGACTTATCCACCATGTTTCTATTTGGCTTGGCTGCTCCAAAGTTCTTCTTAAACTTTAGCTTGGCAAATATCCTGGAAAGAAATGCTAGGTGCTCATTAATGTCCTCCATGTCATCTTGACTCAATGTGTCTTCACTTTCTACTGCAATCCCTTTGTCCTTGCTTTCACAGACCTTAGAAGTTCACTCAACAACTTCCATCTTCACTTCCTTCTCCTTTTCAAATCAGCAACTAGTGCAATGGATCCTCCTTTCTTCTTTCCTCTCTCCATCCTTTCATCCTGCTCTATCTCAAGCTCATAGGTCTTCAGGATGCCATACAGTCTCTCCAAAGTAAACTCTTTATAATCTTGTGAGTTTCTTAATGAGACTGTCATTGGTTGCCATTCCTTTGGAAGAGATCTAAGGAATTTCAGATTAGAGTCTTTAGTCTGATAGACTCTTCCATGCAACTTAAGAGCATTTAGTAGTTTTTGGAATCTACTAAAAATGTCAGTGAGTGACTCACTTTCCTCATTGTGAAAATGCTCATATTGCTGAATCAAGAGCTGCATTTTATTTTCTCTAACTTGCTCGGTGCCATCACAGATTATCTGTATAGTATCCCAGACTTCCTTGGCAGTTTTGCAGTTAATAATGTTGTCAAACATGTCTGCATCAACTCCATTGAACAGAATGTCATGGCCTTTTTATCCTTCCTGACTTGTTCAATGTCAGGATTAGACCATTCGTGCCTTGGCTTCGGAACGGATGGCTCGTTTCCTGTTGCAGCTCTCATTGGAACATGAGGACCTCTTTCTATGTAGTCCACATAGGCCTCATCTTGAGAAAGCATATGAAGATGCATCTTTACCTTCCAATGATGATAGTTATCTTTATCTAGAAAAGGAATCTTGACTCCACCAACTTTTTTGTTCATCTTGCTGAATTATTTTGATCTTTAAACTCTTTGTAGATTAAGAGCTTGCTTTGATACCAATTGTTAGTCCCTTAACAATATAGCAAGAATTATAGAAGGGGGGTTGAATGAAATTCTTGAACCTTTTTCTCAAAATAAAAATGTTCAACTCGAATATAGATATAAGTGTTTTGATTAGCACAATACGGAATAGAAACTTAATTGAATCAAAACATAAGTAATTAAAAAAAAGAGTCTTTAAAAACTTTCTGGTGGATTTAAACAATTCCACCAGAGATATATATATTATATCGAGAGGACTCTGTGTGCAAGAATGCTCACAGCTGCTTACAAATCGAACTACTGAGAATACAGGGAAATGCTAAGGATTTTGCTTACAAAGATTTCTCTCTTTTTGTATCTCAGTTCTCTTCTTTTATTTGCTACGTTCTTGGTTTATATATTACCAAGATTACAAAGTCAAAAAGACTAAATAAACATAAAAACTATCAGTCTTAAGCTTTGCTACTTTTCATCCTCTATTACCCAGTTAATGGGCTTCCATAGTAGATTTGTATACATCTCGACGGCTGTGCTCAGTATTCACTCAAAGGTAATTAGACTGGGTGATGGTTTAGAAAGAAACCATATCTCTGCTTTAAGGACTGCAATCTATCAGATTGGGAGTCAGAATGAAGAGATGAAGCAATTCAAGACTACAATATCTCAAGTCCCGAGGATTAAAGAAGAAAAGCTGATATCAAGCTTTGTCAAGAATCATTATGGATTCAGATTGACTCAGTGAGATTGGTAAAAGTTACAAGGACTGTAAGTTGTAGTTAGTAATCTAGTTAAACTCTTATTTGCATTTGTACTTAAATGTTTTTGACATCATCAAATCTATTAACTTGTATATTTTGCATAATTTACAAGTTGGGGGAGATTGTTAGATATATTTGAGATGTCATGTCTAATATGATTTGTGTTTAGTTTTCAGAACTTAACAACATGACAAATCAGGACTTACTGAAATCAGGACTTACTGGAAGTCAGAACTTAATATCAGAACTTAAGGTCATATTAGAGCTTAAGTGCGGGAAGACTTACAGTTAAGTAAGGAAGCTGATTTACAGGAGAAGATCGAGACTAAAACAAAAGAAGATGTGCATGGAAAGAGTTAGAAGATTAGAAGACTTGTAGAAGATATCTGATTGATATATTTTAGGAGACAGAATTGTATTCCATATCAATTAGAAGTTATCTTGTAACTGTGTACTATATAAACATAGACTTAGGGTTTACACTATATGTGTTATCATTATTGAGAAGATTATACATTGTAACCTAGTAGCTCTTAGTGATATTTGTTCATCACTGAGAGAGAACAACAGTTCTTATTATAACAGAGTTTATTCAATATACTTGATCTTTGTTACATACTTGTGTTAAATTGATTTGATTGTATTAACAATGTATTCAACCCCCTTCTACAGTGTTGTGTAACCTAACAGTCCAAAATAATATTTGGCTTACTTACTACAAAGAATAAGGTCAATATAAGTCTGAAAATCACTCCATTTATATTGGAGAGGTTTAGGACTTATCCTTATCATATGCCTGACATGAGATCTAATGCACAATCTAGCACAACTATGATTCCTGAACCTGTGGAAGTAAAAACACAGGATCACCATTAGGGATCTTCCCAAGCTGCAACCATTCTTTCACAACCTTTAGAAGCTAGGGAACCAACTACCTCATCCTCTCAATAGGGCGAGGTCAGTAAAAAGAAGAGAAAGGGGATAAACCTAGTTGTGATAAGTGAGAGTGGTGAGGAGAGAGCTGAAAAAGAAACACCTTTGGTCAAAAGATCCAAAAGGAGTAAACAAACTGAGCTAGCCACTCTACCCTCCTCTACATCCTCCGAACAGGATGCGGTTATAAAAACAACCAGGAGTGAGTCTGCACAGCCAGCACAAGAAGCAATTCAAGTGTATGGTAGGAGAAACAAGGAAGGCACACACTGTGATGTCACATCATTTGAAGCTCCCTCATCTATTCAGGGGGAGCTGCCAACACTCACAGTTGAACAACAAATTTTTATAACTAAAATTTCTTCTATTCCAACTCCACTTGAATCCACTTCTCAAGTGCACCAAAAATTAAGTGACTTAGCTCAAGAAGCTCTGCTCAGCACCCAGACACCTCATTCAGATGGTGAGAGGCTACATGCTGGGGTAGACCTTGATGACACCATTACAAATATGGGGGATTCATCAGTCTTTATTGAAGACCCCATATATACTTCTAATACACCTTCATGTGCAAAACAATCCTCACAGACTGAAAGGTTTGAGGGTAGTACTCCTGAGGGGGAGCTATCTAAATCCTCTCAAATTCAATTGGAGGTTCCTAATGTAGGAACAACTCCCCTCACAACCCTAGCAGAAATTTCCTTTGCAGTTGAAGCTAGGAGTACAATTGCCCATGATCCTGTCATAAGGGAGGCAAGCATAGCACATTCAAGTGCCAGTATATTGCAAGACACACAAGGGTTTGAGGCTGGTGTACATGACAGTAACCCAGTCAAATCCCCTCCAATTCAATTGGAGGTTCCCACTACAAGTGGAGGACAACACAATGTCAAAACCACAGAGTAATCTGTGAGTCAAACTGTGATCTCAGTCACAGGTGTTTCTGATAAACCATCCACCTCTCAACCTCAACAACCTCACATACTCTCTCAGTGGCTACGAGAATCTGCTTCTCAACCAACTTTTGTAGATGATCTAATAGTAGAGCATATCTCTGGACTAGCCAACATCTCACAGCATCTTCTGACTTCAGACATGAGCAACCAAGACTATCAAGCTATCATGCTTGCTTATAATGAAGAGGTTGAGGAGCAAAAGGAGAAAATTGTCAATGATGCTGAGCCAGATGGGAATGTGGATGCATGGCTGTCTGATGACTTTGCCCTGGAGATGAATCAAATTCCGGCCAGATTCAGAGAAGAGTATGTTACTATTCTAGGGAGCAATGCAAAAGACTTAAGTCCAGAAGCTGTCTATGATGCCATTACAGATGTATACAAAGCTCAGCTCAAAGCATTTCATCTATTTGGTAAAGCTCTTGAAATCAAGCTTACTGGCCATGAAGACAGAATAAGAAAATTGGTAAATGAGAAGATGGACATGATCATACAATCTCAAGAGCAGATCTCTAAGAAATTCAAGCATTTTACTGAGCAAATGGCTAGGATGGATCTTGCCTCCATTGAGAAGGAAGTCAAAAACCTCAAACAATCTTTCACCAATCTCCATGAAATGATCCAGAAATAAATTACTCATTCAAATGAGACCAAGGTCCAGCTGGATCAGCTTCACCAGAGCAGATTTATGCCTTCAGCGTTGCTAATGGAAGGGATCAAAGAGGCTATAGAAGAACATTTTGGCACATCTAGCAGCTCTTATCAGCCTGGATCCACTTCAACAAATCTGCAAATTCAGTCTCTACAGGGTCAAGTCACAACATTGCAAAACTCCAACTCCTCTCTCACTGCACAAGTTCAGGCTTTGATATCTCTTGTCAAGAGCCAACAAACAGATATCCAAACTCTGGTGGACTCCTATAAGCATCTTCAAATGCAGAATTCTATAGCTTTAGGAGCCATCATGGGTAAACTCAACATACCACTACCTTCTCGGCCTGAACAAGTAAGGCCTGAAATTCCTACTCCTCTTCTAATGCCTGTCAACAAGACTAAGGGGGAGATAGAGGCTAGGTTGACACGATCAAAGGCTCAACAGCAAGTTCAGGGTGCTGAAAAGAAAGCTAAAGAAGTTGATCTTGACATGGAGAGACTTATTAGGTCTGCTGAAGGACCTAGTCTGAGCAGAGAGTTTGAAGAGTTACTCAAAGCCTTAAAAGCTTGTCTCAACAATAATCACTTCACATATAAAAAGGCCCTGGACAAGATAATCAATTTCATAAGAGTGATCAAGGTCAATAAGGACAACTTTCTGGAAGAAAGGATAGTGGTTAATTCAAATTACTCAGGGACAGACAGATGTATGCAGGTGTCCCTCAATTGCCTTGTCTCAAGGAGGGCATCTGAGTTAGATATCTTTATCTGCAAAGTTAGAACTATAACTCGTGAAGATACCATGCTAGTAACTACACTAAGAGATGCTCAGGTAGCTGCCTTCCCTGAAGTATATCTACAGCCAAGCAAGGGTATAGCATACATCTGTCCAACCACCAGACAATTCAGACATTTCAATATACCCAAACAATGTGTCATGAGAAATAAGAGGCTTATCATGAACCTAGGAACTAGCTTAAAAGCTAAGAAAAACAAGAACAATGATGATATGGAAATGATAAAGCTACTAAGGAGATATCTAGAAAATACAGAAGCAACCTTGCCCAAAACTCAGTTCAAAAATGATGACTAGGATGATGATGAGCAGAAGAAGAGTGATCAAAATCCTTCTGGCTCAAATCCTAGTCACCCAGTAAGTCATCTGGTAGCAAGGTTGGAGAGAAGAAGAAGGAGGATGACAAGAAAGATGAAGAAAAAAAGAGAAGAAGAGAAGAGGTGAGAGGAAGAGCAGAAAGCCTCATGATGATTCAGAAACTCAAATAACCCTAAAAATCCAAATACAGCCATCTCAAACCTCAGCTCAACCCACATCATCAACTATCTCCAATATCAAACCTTCCCAAACATCTAAGCCAAAATTTCTTTATAGAAAAACTGCCAACTCCTTCCTAAAAATTCCAATCACCTCAAGCCACACAAATCTCAAGAAAATGACAACCCTACCCTTAGCCAAACCTTCACTAAAATTCAAGCTAAAATCTGTTGGGAGAAAGCCTAAGAAAGTCAAGCCTGCAAAGAAAAGGGGAGTCACTGAAAGGGCCATCTGTAATTGCACTTTAAGGAATCTGACTTTCTACCTCTAAATTGGTGCACCTCAGATGAAGACCATTTCCAATATCTAGCTGAGAAAATTGTTAGAGTTTGGATTGTATCCTTGAGAGAAATCAGAATTTATTTTGAGGATGGTACATTCACTCTTCTTGACAAAATCTTAATGGATTCTTTGGCTCCTGCAGAAATTAAGAGAGTGTTAAGTTTGTTTAAAAGGCAACGATACTATTACAAGGGCATGTAGATCATCTCTAGCTGAATGGTTGATTGAAAGGGAGGAAACAAACAAAAGAGATAAGGCTGAAGCTGAAGAAAGAAGAATGAGGCATGATAAAGAGATAGACATGTACATAAACAGATCAGAAGAGTTGAAAGCAAAAGGGATGAGCAGAATTTCTAAAGATGGGAGATTTCTAAACATTAGAGCTGGTGGAGTCTCAAGATTCTGCATAGAGTTTCTGGATCAAGGTTATTCTAAGGCAGCAAGACAAAAACTTGTAGAAGCTCTAAGTGGAGCACCTATCATAGAAGAACTTGAAATTCTTGACAAATTGAAGGATCAACTTAGAAAAGAAGCAGATGTAAAAACTGTCTTTACCTGAATCTTGTAACCATTGAACCTTGTGAATCATATGTTGTACAAGTTGTAATTCTATCAAGCTCTATGTATTAATTTTATCTTCCATCATTTTAAACTTGGGGTTAGTCTTGTTAATAGGCATGAATTTGTGTTAAGCAATCTTCTCACAAATTGGGGGAGATTGTTGTAAAAGACATGCCTGTAGTTTAACAAGACTTAAACATCTTGTCAACCCTGAGTAAGTTGTATTGTAATCTCAATCTGTATTTTGTACTTGTAACACTTAAAGTTTGTAAAAATGCAAAGGAGCAGACTGGAGTCTTTTTCCTGAAACAGTATCAAGCCTAAGGATTCTATCTGGAAGAAGATCAAGAAGATCATGTCTCAGATGAATTTTGAAGAAGCTTGGAGTTGAATAAATCTGTCTGTAGAAAAATATTCTAAGTCAAGATCTCTACAAGTCATATATTTAATGTTATAGAGAAGTCATTCGAGTTGCAGAGAGTACCGACGGATGAGGAACATCCATCGGGATAGTAGTTTGGCTAGCCAACGGATGACTGCTATTAGGCACATCCGTCGGGATACAATCACTACTCGACGGATGAGCAATATCCACCGGGATAGAAGAAATGAATGAATTTGAAGTGGAGAAGTCAGGAAAGCTACTAGAGAACTCAGGAAGATATCGACAAGCCAAATTGAAGAACTGAAGATTGGAGATATCGAAAAGTCATTCCTTCACTAGAGAACACAGAGTTATCGACAAGTCTACATTCAGTAGAGAACTCAGAGATATAGATAAGTCATAGTGAAGATGTGAAGACTAGAGATCTCGAAAAGCTGAAGACCTCTACAAGCCAAACTAAATATCGAGTGCTAGAGATCTCGATAAGCCTATGTACTTATCGAGATGTCAAGTGTTCTATAAATTTAAACTGGAGATCTCGAGGTACAGTCTCAAAGTATAGAATTGCAGATCAGTTCAATATCCAAGATAAACAATCAACAAACAATCCAACAGCTGGATTGACAAGTCTACAAAAAGCAGCTTGAAGAGTGTACAAGATCAATGGCAAAGATTAAATGACAGAGGAAGATTAATGTGAACACGGGATGCTAAAGATATACTAAGCCAGAAATGGAATATCTTATTTTCTATAAATAGAAATGACAAGTGACAGTTTAGAAAAGCTAATAGCATGTTTTATTATCCACTGTGTAAACCAGCAGTTAACTGAGTTATAAAGTTAACAATGGTCCTTAGTCAGTGGTAACAATTTAGATCAAATCTCTTGTATCACTCTTAAGAAGAAGCTAAGCTCTTTAACATCAAAGAGTTTAGAAATTTTGTAGCAAAACAGTCTTAATTTTTAATATAAAATTAAGTGAGTTTTGAAGATCTATGTTCTTAATTTTCTAGAAAATTTAAATTCTGCGTGAACACTTTTCTCTACAAGATTTAATTTACTTTGTTCAACCATTAACTTTCAAGAAAAGCCCAAAAACAAAAAAACACATTCACCCCCCCTCTGTGTGTTATTCATTACCTAACAATCAGGCATACCCCTAGAGTCCTTCAAGCTTTTCACGGACCCCCCCTCCTTGCCTCCTTGACCGACTCAAGGAGGGAATTCTTCAAATAGTACCTACAACAAATATGTTAGAGAAAATAACCCTTCATTACTCCTTCCATGTTTGCCTTGTCCTGAACTTGTCCTTATTTTCCTTATCCTAGATGAGGACAAGCCCAACTATCCAAATGAATCTAAATATATGCATCTCCCTAGGATAGGACGCGTCCTCACCCTGTGTAATGCACATGTTCTCCCTTGTAATCCAAATACATAGATAATCCATATCATGCATCTCATATAATGAGAGCGCGACCACCCCCAAGGCACGTCCTCACTCTACGGGGTACACCCATTGCATCTTACTTTCAAATGACTCATATTACTCACTTCACCCAATATTGGGCGCGTCCTACCCCTAGGGTGCGTCCTCCCCTCGTGCGTTGCAGCCTAAAAGCTAAATATTCATCCTTTTGCCCCAATTCAATCCCAATTTCCCCATATTTGACCCGAGATGATCCAGTACCAAATTTTGGCTATAACAACTACCCCCGAATTCCATATGAAGTTGGAAACAAAATTGGAATTCTAATATCTAAATCCAAGTAAATATTTATGTCATCCTCCAATCGTATGAGTGTACGTCTTCCGCATCTTCCTCTTTGAGGGCGCTTTCTCAATCAAGGCCGCGTCTTCGGAATCTTATCCTCCTTATTGACCATGATGAAGCGCTCTCACTCTTTGCCGCGTTCACAATTATCATCCACATTTCTTCCCGCCTCCACCTATGAATATCCCTTCTCTTCTTGATAATTTTAACCTTGATTTTTCGAGAGAAGCTTACCACGTATGCACAACATCTCTAAGCTTACATGAGCTAACTCCGTGTAAGAAACAAGAGAAATCGTACAAAAGTGTGCACCTCACATACCTCAAAAAAGCATAATCCATCAACAAAGATTTGAGAGTTTTCTCTAACTTTTTCATCCTAATATTGGTTTCTCATGGGCGCGCCTTAAACTGAAAAGGTCATCATATGAGGGCGCGCTCTAAGAAAAACGTGACCGGAATAAAAGACTAGCTCTCTGATCTTCTAATAATACATAATCTTTGATACAAGGAGGACGTTCCTTGTTGGTGAGAGTGATCCTTCCACCGATGACACAATACCACTCCATATTTGATTTTTTGCTTTTTGCCAAATCATAACTCCAAACCACCGCTCTCGTCTTTTCCATCAATAGTCATTTATTCAAATCAAAGTCCAAACTTTTATGATCTTCTACAATCATCTATTTTCAAAAAGCGCGCCCTTTATAGTGCCAGCGTCTTCCTCAAATAATTAACATCATTCCTCTTTATGAGGGGCGTTTTGCTCAAAAAAGGTGTTCATCCTTGGAGGGCGCTTCTACCTTGATAAGGGAAATCCTTTGGAGGGCGCGTCCTCTATAAGTGGAGCGTCCACCTCCACAAGGGTATTCATCATTGGAGGGTGCGTCTTCTGTAAGAGACGCATCCACCTCGACAAGGGAAATCATCCTTGGAGGGTGTGTCCTCTGTCAGAGACACATCCACCTCGACAAGGGTATTCATCATTGGAGGGCGCGTCCTCTGCCAGAGACGCATCCACCTCGACAAGGGAAATCATCCTTGGAGGGCGCATCCTCTGTCAGAGACGCATCCACCTCGACAAGGAAAATCATCCTTGGAGGGTGCGTCCTCTGTCAGAGACGCATCCACCTCAACAAGGGTATTCATCCTTGGAGGGTGCGTCCTCTATCAGAGACGTATTCACCTCGACAAGGGAAATCATCCTTGGAGGGCGCGTCCTTTGTCAGAGACGCATCCACCTCGATAAGGGTATTCATCCTTGATGGCGCGTCCTCTGTCAGAGATGTATCCACCTCGACAGGGGTATTCATCCTTGGAGGGCGCGTCCTCTGTCAGAGATGCATCCACCTGGACAAGGGTATTCATCCTTGGAGGGCGCGTCATCTATAAGAGGAGCATCTATCTCGACAAGGGGAATCATCCTTGGAGGGCGCGCCCTCTATAAGAGGAGCATCTACCTCGACCAGGGTCCTCTACAGAATCTTCATATAACAAAACTAAATCAAAGATCAATATTCTTAGAAGGCTTTTATCTTCAACAAAGCTCAAGGGATACAGAAAATATCTCTTGTTAAAACATCTCTCAGCGAGACATCTCACGAAGTGGTATCTGATAAAGGGCATCTCACTCTCAGAGATATTTTCTTGAAGTTGAGCGTTTTCTTAAACATTGATGTTTTACTGACCTTGAGCATCTCTCTAATTTTTAGGAAAAGCCATATATCTTACTCATGTGGCAATACGTAACACCACAGAACTAATGAGAGGTGACCTACCCCCTGAGCGTGCACCCTATCTAAAATACTTTGTAGCCTCATCTTCCTCATTTGTTTCTAATGAAACTCCCGTATTTTCTTTTTTCTAAAGACAACCATATGACCTTGATAATCATATCGAAAGAAGAAGCCTTGACATATGAGCCATATATGCTCAAGGCGCGTCCTGAAAACTCACTCAGATTATTGAGGATGTGAGGGCGCGTTAGTTGAAACTAAAATCTCGGCATACTAGGAAGATCATTATACTTCATTTGCTTATTTATAAATCATGTCTGTAATGTAGAGAAAGATGACATGGGTATTTCAATGAAGGTGCGCCTTAATATAGATAGCCTTGAAGAGTTTACTTATAACTGTTAAGGATATAACATTATATCCTTAGATGAAGGAGCTCATTCATGTCCTGGGGCCTCACATTGACAATCAAGGGGCGCATCCTAGGATTCATGGTGCCTTTACTCCGGTAGCTTCTTTTCTTCTAAAATTCCAATATTAAGATTCTCCTTGTAGTCAATAAAGTTCACCTCACCATCAATAATTTTCTGAGGGCGCCTTAAAGAAAGGGCGCGTGTTGAAAAACAAGGAATTAGTTCCAGTTGAGCCATTCTTCAAGTACTGACTATAACTCATCTGATCATCAGGACATCTTTATTGAAAAATTCCATAGACTTTTTCTAACACCCCCAGATCCGGGGTCGGGGATCCGGGTCGTCACGGTCTTTCTTTCCACAATATCACTTCACTTAATTAATAATAAATAACCTTATGCTGTGACCCCACACTAACACACACCATAACCCGTTATAGTCTCAGAGATGAACATCCAAAAAATAACCACAAGTCATTTTATTCCACAATTATCTGCCAATACACCTTAAAAGGTTTTCTGAATAAATTTACATTTCTTTGCCATTATTATAATTCATAAATATACATAAATCTGGTACATTAGAAGTTGAAAGCCTAGCCTATTGGTAGCTCCTACCTCAGCTACGGCGACATCAATGCTTCTAGAAAACTGCGGAACGTCTCCTAATCGCTTGCGAATCGGGAGCTTGGTCCTGTTCATCCTTTCTATCTGTTGTTGTGTGATGAAAGAAGAAAGCAAGGGTGAGCAGCAAGCCCACCAAAATAATATGTATAATGATTAATAGTATATGAGCCTTCTCTTAGTACTCATGAAAGTCTTGGTCAAAAGAAATGAACCAAGTTGATATCTTAATGCGACGAAGTCGCAAAATATTCAGTATATATATATATACATATATACTTTTCAAAATATTGGAAGTCCTCTTCCATGCATAATATACACAAAGTCCCAGTGTATAACTGTATATATAAAAAATATCGTTGCAAGGTGATCTCATATATCTAACCTTGTCTCAACATTTTTTGAAAATCTTTGTCATTCATAAGACAATTATTAATTAGATATAAGTTTAAAAGATGAGGTTACAAGATACCCCAATATACTTATATCCTTCCCAAATACTACTTGAACTACCACCGTTCAAGTTATAATTAGCTTCAAAAGTTCATCACATAGATGAGACTATAAGACAAGATTTGAATAGATTAAATCTTTAAAATATTATCAAAATAAAATGAAGTTACGAGATACTTCATTTGATGTAAACATCATTTTGAAAACTTGACCCTGCCAACACTCAACAATCGCCCAACCGTAGCCTTTCTATCGAAGTGCTCTGGGTAGTGTTGCAGAAATTATCCAATTGGATGATGAACTCATTACGGGAGTTTGCCGCGCCAGGAAGACCACTTACGATGATCAGTCGTAGTAGTACAACCCCACCATTTTCTACATGTAGAGGAGAACCTGTCGGATTTACTTGTCAACCGAACACTGAACTCCTAAGGAATGGACCGCCTTAGCGGAACTTCCAGGCCATTTGGGCCAATATAATAAGGCTGGGCCGGCGCTACTCGGCCACTTACGCCACTCCTAGTTCAGATGAAATCCATGACTCTGAAACGTAAAGCTCGTCCCCACTTTCCCCAAGTAGAAACTTGTTGATACGGCTCCACCAAGAAGTCGTATCTATTTGGAAAGGAGAACTCACCGATATTTCCCAGGCGATGCCTGTTAATGGATTAACTTGTTCCAAGAATTTTACTTCCCGAGTGTTGGGTAAGTAATCAATTCATTTATCAAAACAACAACCTTGTTGCGAATATAAAACACACCACAGAGCCGGATCCCTCAGGTTTTGAGCGAGTATTTAAATCCCCTTCGAAAGGAGGATCTTAAAAAAATGAGTTTTGGGATCCGCTCTAACTTTTAAAAAAATCATTTTGAAGACTCGCAAAACATTTTTAAGAATGTTTGGAGTGAAGCTGATTTAATGAAGTAAATCAGTCCCCAGAATATTTAGAAAATGTCTGAATATTATTATTTAAATAATATTCCCATAAAGAATAATCTTTATAAAATAATTGAAGTAGAAGTATTAAAACTTATACTTGAAATGAATAGCAAATAATCAAAGATATACTTATACGAAAGTAATATCTTTATTTGAATAATCAAAAATAAGTTTGATTATCGACACCTTATTCTTTAATACAATAAAGAATATTATTAAGTAATAAGCGGAGTCATAATACCTCGAATGAATACTATAAATAATATTCATAAAATAAAGGAGTCATACATCCTCAAATGAATATCCAAGTAATATTCAATAATAATATAAACTGAGTCATAAGCCCTCGAATGAATATTCAAATAATAAAATAAACTGAGTCATAAGCCCTCGAATGAATACTCAAATTAATATTCAATTAAGTAAAATAAAGGTATCGAATAAACCTTATTTGATCCATAGTTTTAAAAACTATATCCATATATATATAAATATATATATATATATATATATATATATAATATACTCGGGAACATCGACTCCCGGTTTAGAAATATGTTCACCTTTTATCCCCTATACTAAGGGTATACGCAACTACTTGCTTATTTCTAGCATAGGTATTATGCAACTATAAGCATTGAAATCAACAGATAGATAACCAGATTACGAAACAGACATGCATATATACCATATCAGCATGCTCCAATATATCGCAAAATTTGCTAATAACAATCATGCACTATCACAAGATAATGCATATACATATATTTACATCACAACAACAGTATATCGGGTAGAAAACTTGCCTGAGCGACTTGGGGTGATAAAAGGCTCGGGACGAGTCTGGTAACCTATAAACAACAAGTAAGTTGGAATTAAACCAAAATCACTTGTAAATCTATACTTTAACTAACTTAGACTCTAACGCTTGTTTTGCGCTCACTGATTTGCTTAAGTCACTCGGGTACCCTCGGCTCCACCATTTTTAATAATTTAACCTTTACGAGTTTTAAAGCGATTCCTTCGCGAGTGTCTTACCAACTGCCTAACACACTTACCATAAATGTTTCATACATTAATTAACCCTTTTTGGTCTTTAACCTATGTTTCAAAGTAAGGCGAGGGGAAAAGTTTCATTCGCGAAATGCCGTTACTTGAAACGGTCGTTTCTCCTAAACCGTGCATCGGAATCGAACGAACTACATATCAAAATGAAGCTCGGAATCCATGGGGAAGCTTAGATAATTACCTTGCTAAATAGTAAGTGGAGGAGCTTGGACTTTCATTTTTTAAGAAATGCACCCGAGAGCATGAAGAAGAAGAAGAGAGATTTTTGTGTTTTGTTTGGTGAAATGAAATGATTTGCTTGGTTGGTTGATTTTTGTTGTTTGCTTTAGTGAATTACCTAGTTGCCCTTGGTTTTGTGTGGTTAAAAAGTCACCACACCTCCTTCCTTCCCATGTCATGCTTGTGTCACCTTGCACATGTCATAATGCTCCCACTTGTCCACACCTTGTGGTTTGATGATGTCACAATCCCTGGCTTCTTGTACAACCTTGTCTCTTGGTCACTTATTTGTTTTACGGTTCGCTTATCTTTCGTTCTCGTTTATCGTTTGAGGGATCATACCCGGGATCTTATTACTTAGGTTCCCTTAACCTTTCTCAATATATTATATTCCTTTTTATGATCCTCTCCTATAATCCTTTAATTTAAATCCTTTTTATCCTGTTACCTTATACTCAATTCTCTCCGTATCTTGTGGATTTCCGGGAAAAATCAAAGTGTTCGGAATTGGATTCTGACGATCTTTACATACACTTATATACCACATAGAGTACTAATAATATCCCATAAGATCAATAACAGAACCCCTACATAGCGTGGCATGAAAAGTTTTCTCGTTCAGCAAAAACACTATTCATAAGGGTTTCAAAATTTCTCAAAAATTGGGGTTATTACAGTCTCCCCTCCTTAAAAGGATTCCGTCCCGGAATCAGATAGAAAACAAATGGGGATACTTTCTTAGCATTACACTTTCTAACTCTCGAGTCAATTTTCCCACATTGTGGTTCTACCACCAAACTCTACCTAGTTTGATAATCCTTCTCCTAAGCACTTGTTCCTTTTCACTCTATAACCCTTCCTGGTTGCTCCATATAGGTTACGTCGGGTTGCATATCTATGCGCTCATATGCCTCTATTTATCTGGCATCTGAATTACACTTTCTTAACATTGATACGTGAAACACGTTACGACCTGCTTCATGTTCGGGGTTAGGGCTAGCTCATATGCTAACTTCCCAAACGTCTTAATATATCCAAGGGTCCAACAAATTGTAGACTTAGCTTTCCTTTCTTTCCGAATATCATCAATCCTCTCCAAGGGTTTCCAAGGGGATACCTTTAACAACACTAGGTCCCCTACTTCCTATTCTTTGTCCTTTCGTGTCAAATCAACATACTTCTTATGTCCATCTTGGGTTACTACCAGCCATCCTCTGATTAGATCTATTATATCCTTGATCCTTTGGACTACTGCGGGTCCGAGCATCTTGCGCTCTACAACTTCATCCTAACATAAGGGAGATCGACATTGTCTTCCCTCAAGGATCTCATAAGGCGATATCTCAATACTGACATATGATCTATTGTCGTAAGATAACTTAATCCGCGTTAAGTGATCATTCCAATTTCTTTCAAGTCTATTGCACAGACTCTCATTATAGCTTTTAGCATTAGAGCTTCTGCTTCTCAATACCCATTCTTTTCCAGTTCGTAATCGCTACTACCTTCCGTTCCTAATATTATACTGGTTATACTTTTGCTCGTTAGCGTTCTATAACCTTTTAATAACCACGTCAACCTTAGTATCACGAATGTGTTCCCATTCCGCATACTACCAACACTTTATTACTCCTTTTTCAGTTGTTTCTATTTTCCGAAATTTGATCAATCAAATAGAAGTAAAGGAATTTGTTGAGAGATCACTATGATCATGAACACTTGTTATATCGCATAGTTAGTACAGAAGGTGGCCAGCCTTTAGTACTTGACAAGCAATTAAACAACATGTGGTATCCTACTAGGCTTCTATCACAAAGATAGATAGTCATTCAGCAATACCCCCCCTTCTGGAAGGGTTGTTCTTCTCAGCTTACATGAAATGAAAAGAAGAGAAAAGAACGAACTGAAGAGAATTGTATATATAAAAAATATATACTGCCACAAAATATCTGGCTTGGAACCTACCTCTGAACTATAGAGGTTTGTCATAGGAGAACAAAACATATACGTATTTATATCAGCATCAAGTATTATAGCCTCGCATTTCACGTGCCTAAATATTTTCGCTATCCCGTCCATCATTCTATGGACCCATGCACTTCCTCGAGCTTATACACAATTACCTTTGAAACTCCCTCGACATCGAAAATCGAATCTGGGATCTCATTCTAGACATCATCGTTACTAGAATTCTATGCTTGCACCGCAACCTTCCTCGTATAATAATATGACTCTCTATTGATAAGAAAGAATAATAATTCATTAGGTAGATACTCTACTGAATTAGTCTATCAATGATAACTTATACACTACCACGACCCGATTAGTGGTACTCAATCTCAACACCCATTCCAATACAACTCTCACGGTTGTAATCAGCTCATTACTCGCAGAATCATTGCTGCCTTACTATGGTCCACCACTGACCTACTGTAGTCATTCATTTTCCATGAAGTCTTAATAGCTAACCATACGGAGTCCATACATCTCGTATCAAATCCTTCTAAGGAGGTAACATAATCACCATTCAGGATTCATGGAGTACACTCCTGATTCTGACATACATACATGACATGAAGCAGATAAAATTGCAGAAGAGTTTCAATCAAAGCAACGATAGCAGGTTAATACCATTCTTAATCATATGCCTTAAATAGAAGACTTACTCAAAGGTTCGTTTAGTCCTTTTGGAAACATGGTCCTGGCTTATCCCAAGATAGGACCTCCTAAGATAGATAGCCCGTTCATGGCGATTACACGAATTAAACTTTTACCAACTACAATTACGGTTGGATATTGCACAGTCATCAGAAGGAATGTCAATCTTCCAAACCATAATTCAACCTTCAATTTTTTTTAACCATCATCACTGTATTCTTTTGGCACACGCGCCTATAATTATCCTCTTACCTTTAAAGTGTCGGCCACCTCTTTGGCCTTTCCTGATAGTAAAATTTCCTCACAGTCAATGTCATTTTAACCACCTCCAAATAAATTTTCTACCTTATTTCCGATCACTGCTTGAGTGAAGATGTTTTCCTTAAAATCTGATAAGTAAAAAAAAAATATCACCATTTTTCCATAAGTTATTGCCTCAATCTTTAGAGGTTCATCACTGTCACGACTGACTCTCAATCATACTTAGAACATCTTTTTTTTTCTTAAGTCCTAATTGCCCTGAACAATTTCGACCATTACTGGTTCGATCCATACTTTCTCGTGGTTTAACACGTGCCCCACTTGACATCATTATAATTACGTCATATTTCTTTTATCAACATTTTTATTCTTGAGAATTTTGAATATTACCTTTCTCCTTGTAAAACCTCTAAGGTTATCCTTCAATCGTTCCTCCTGTATTCCCTAGATACAGGGCATATCAAAATACCATTCACTATTACTAGAACCATTGTCTATATACATCTGAAAAATTTCTCCACTGATTCTTAAAGGTTATTGCTACATTAACCCTTTCCAAATCATACTGTCAAAACTCATACTGTCCCTATTAAGGGTGAAATTCCAACCTTTATGCATTCCCCTAGGATTCATTTTAAGTTACCGATGTTCTATCCTTAATTCCACCTTTAAAAGGTACATGCATCCTTCCATGGATAAATCAAGTCATATATCCCTGATAAGGGTGTCTTATTCAATCATTCCCACCTCGATAGTCTATACCTAACTTCATAATAGCATCCTTATTCAAATTGAGGTCAATCCATATGGCCTCCAAAAGATAACAATGGTCATCCACTTTTCTTTCTTGATTTGGTAATGATAACATGGATGTTCTGGAAGATATTGGTCATGTTCAACGTGAACTTCTTCTTAATAATTCCTTATTTACTTTTGTTGTTTATCTCAACAGTCATCTCAATGTTGGGATATCTTTCATATCTGGCGTCTCCCTTTCTGGGTATCATGCCACCGGTCTTACACTTTACCTTCTTGAAGGTCACTTCCTTCACCCAATTTTCTTAATTTCTTACTTTCTTATCTCCTCAGTCTATCCGCGTCTCATTATTTATCCTTCGAATTATCTCAAGGTTTCCTCGAATCTTCCCAACTTACAGGGGATAAAATATATGTATCTCTTATACCTTCAACCATCAATTTAACTCATGGTGAATCACTCTCATCCGGACGATTACCTACTTTTCTATTTCTATTTCTACGAGTCTTTAGGGTTTCCTCATACCCAACTCCCTTATCATTCCTCAAACTCTCTTGCCTTTATATTCCTTTCTCTTATCGTTATTTCATGAACCAACACAACATAAGCATTGATTTCAAACATCCCGTCATTCTGGATTCGTGTCTTCAGAACGAATCTTGATAACTTTTACAACTTAGATTCATAATTCATCATACTCGTCTGCCTTTGTTCTGGCTCTTAAGCTTTTACACTATCTCCATAACCTTGGGAAGTACTTTCCTGAAAACAATTGACTGAACTTAAATCAGTTTATTATAATCTCTTGCTCCGTGCCTTCCTTGGCCTTTCACCAGCGGGTGGTCTCTCTCTTAGGAGGGTAAGTGACAAAACAGTCTTTTGTGGTTCGTCAATCATTTAGAATCTCAAATGATTCATCTATTTCCTTTAGCCAGGCTCTTGCCTCGACTGGGTCAGCTTGTTCCTTGGAACTCTGAGAGCTTAGCGACTTAAAGGTCATGAAAGAATTTCCCACCGCACTGTCTCCTCAGGGTGGTGGTTGGGGATAATAGTCTAAGTTCTCTTTAGACAGGTCCATGAATTGCCGTATAGGGGTACCATCTCGGGTCTCCTGTCCTTACTCGACTTTTGTTTCCTCAGTCTAAATATTTCTTCCTACTCCCCATAATTGGGGTCATCTTACATAATTTAAATCCTCATTTTCCACTTCATCATGTTATGGGTTCCTTTTGTCTTGGTGGCAACCTCCCTGACTATCACGTTCAGGGTTTGCTCTAACTCTTATTCCTCAAACTAGATTTCATCTAAGATTTCATCTTTAAGCTCTTAAACCTTTGGAACCCAAATTCTATAGGAATACCTCATTATTCCCTTATCATCTCTCTCGGTATTAATCTCATACCTATTTGTTGGCTCTCTGCCTTCATTCATCACTTTTACTGGCACAATATGTTCTTTTCCAATACTTCGGGCTGTATTGCTATCTCAAACAGCTTTTCGGTACCGGCTCCGGTTACCTTCACTACTATTTCCATTTTCTCAAAATCTCTTATAAACTCTCCAAAAGACATTATCATCTTGAGTCTCTCCTTTTTACTAAGGGCATCAGCCACCATATTGGCTTTCCCCGAATGATAAAGAATCTCTCAATCATAATTCTTGATTAGCTCTAACCGCCTCCTCTGGCGTATGTTGAGCTCTTTCTACGTAAGAATGTACTAGAGCTCCTATGGTTTGTGAATCTCACACTTCTCTCCATACAAGTAGTGCCTCAAATCTTTAGGGCAAAACTATTGCCACGAGCCCAAGCTCATGGGTGGGGATATCGAATTTTAAATTCCCTTAATTGTCTTGATGCAGACGCGATTATCTTGCTGTGCTATATAAGAAGCACCCTAATTCCTTATGCGAAGCGTCACTTACAAATCACAAAATCTCATTTTCCATCCGGCAACGCCAACATAGGGAACGTCACCAACCTTTGCTTCGGTTCTTAAAAGTTGTTCTCGCATTTCTCTGTCCATTCGAACTTCTCAGTCTTACGAGTAAGCCGCGTTAAAGGGGCTACTATCTTTACAAACTTGAACGAACCTCTGGTAGTCGACCCAACCAGGGTCATCAATTCATCAGTGGTCCTTTATCCAATCTCGTCAGGATCCTCCATGGGATCCTCCTCAGCAACTATCCCTTCTAGGACAACATCCTCGACCGCTACATCCTCAATATCAACATCATCCGGTCCTGCGTTAGGACGCTCTATTGGATCCACAATCTGATCTCCAATTAGTAATAAAACATCATCGCGTTGATGTTCCTCAACTTCAGGGTTCAGAGTCCCGCTACCATATACGATAACGAACTACGCTTCTATCGCTACATTTATAAGGGTTCCCATAAGGGTTTTAACTGTCAGTACTACGTTAGGTAGTCCGACTATGAACTTGGAAAGAGTTCTTATTATCTTAGTGAACTTATTATCTTAACGTCCCATCATCTCTGAGGTTTATAACGCTTAGCTCTGATACCATTTCTCTAACACCCCCAGATCCGGGGTCGGGGATCCGGGTCGTCACGGTCTTTCTTTCCACAATATCACTTCACTTAATTAATAATAAATAACCTTATGCTGTGACCCCACACTAATACACACAATAACCCGTTATAGTCTCAGAGATGAACATCCAAAAAATAACCACAAGTCATTTTATTCCACAATTATCTGCCAATACACCTTAAAAGGTTTTCTGAATAAATTTACATTTCTTTGCCATTATAACAATTCATAAATATACATAAATCTGGTACATTAGAAGTTGAACGCCTAGCCTATTGGTAGCTCCTACCTCAGCTATGGCGACATCAATGCTTCTAGAAAACTACGGAACGTCTCCTAATCGCTTGCGAATCGGGAGCTTGGTCCTGTTCATCCTTTCTATCTGTTGTTGTGTGATGAAAGAAGAAAGCAAGGGTGAGCAGCAAGCCCACCAAAATAATATGTATAATGATTAATAGTATATGAGCCTTCTCTTAGTACTCATGAAAGTCTTGGTCAAAAGAAATGAACCAAGTTGATATCTTAATGCGACGAAGTCGCAAAATATTCAGTATATATATATATACATATATACTTTTCAAAATATTGGAAGTCCTCTTCCATGCATAATATACACAAAGTCCCAGTGTATAACTGTATATATAAAAAATATCGTTGCAAGGTGATCTCATATATCTAACCTTGTCTCAACGTTTTTCTGAAAATCTTTGTCATTCATATGACAATTATTAATTAGATATAAGTTTAAAAGATGAGGTTACAAGATACCCCAATATACTTATATCCTTCCCAAATACTACTTGAACTACCACCGTTCAAGTTATAATTAGCTTCAAAAGTTCATCACATAGATGAGACTATAAGACAATATTTGAATAGATTAAATCTTTAAAATATTATCAAAATAAAATGAAGTTACGAGATACTTCATTTGATGTAAACATCATTTTGAAAACTTGACCCTGCCAACACTCAACAATCGCCCAACCGTAGCCTTTCTATCGAAGTGCTCTGGGTAGTGTTGCAGAAATTATCCAATTGGATGATGAACTCATTACGGGAGTTTGCCGCGCCAGGAAGACCACTTACGATGATCAGTCGTAGTAGTACAACCCCACCATTTTCTACATGTAGAGGAGAACCTGTCGGATTTACTTGTCAACCGAACACTGAACTCCTAAGGAATGGACCGCCTTAGCGGAACTTCCAAGCCATTTGGGCCAATATAATAAGGCTGGGCCGGCGCTACTCGGCCACTTACGCCACTCCTAGTTCAGATGAAATCCATGACTCTGAAACGTAAAGCTCGTCCCCACTTTCCCCAAGTAGAAACTTGTTGATACGGCTCCACCAAGAAGTCGTATCTATTTGGAAAGGAGAACTCACCGATATTTCCCAGGCGATGCCTGTTAATGGATTAACTTGTTCCAAGAATTTTACTTCCCGAGTGTTGGGTAAGTAATCAATTCATTTATCAAAACAGCAACCTTGTTGCGAATATAAAACACACCACAGAGCCGGATCCCTCAGGTTTTGAGCGAGTATTTAAATCCCCTTCGAAAGGAGGATCTTAAAAAAATGAGTTTTGGGATCCGCTCTAACTTTTAAAAAAATCATTTTGAAGACTCGCAAAACATTTTTAAGAATGTTTGGAGTGAAGCTGATTTAATGAAGTAAATCAGTCCCCAGAATATTTAGAAAATGTCTGAATATTATTATTTAAATAATATTCCCATAAAGAATAATCTTTATAAAATAATTGAAGTAGAAGTATTAAAACTTATACTTGAAATGAATAGCAAATAATCAAAGATATACTTATACGAAAGTAATATCTTTATTTGAATAATCAAAAATAAGTTTGATTATCGACACCTTATTCTTTAATACAATAAAGAATATTATTAAGTAATAAGCGGAGTCATAATACCTCGAATGAATACTATAAATAATATTCATAAAATAAAGGAGTCATACATCCTCAAATGAATATCCAAGTAATATTCAATAATAATATAAACTGAGTCATAAGCCCTCGAATGAATATTCAAATAATATTCAAATAATAAAATAAACTGAGTCATAAGCCCTCGAATGAATACTCAAATTAATATTCAATTAAGTAAAATAAAGGTATTGAATAAACCTTATTCGATCCATAGTTTTAAAAACTATATCCATATATATATAAATATATATATATATATATATATATAATATACTCGGGAACATCGACTCCCGGTTTAGAAATATGTTCACCTTTTATCCCCTATACTAAGGGTATACGCAACTACTTGCTTATTTCTAGCATAGGTATTATGCAACTATAAGCATTGAAATCAACAGATAGATAACCAGATTACGAAACAGACATGCATATATACCATATCAGCATGCTCCAATATATCGCAAAATTTGCTAATAACAATCATGCACTATCACAAGATAATGCATATACATATATTTACATCACAACAACAGTATATCGGGTAGAAAACTTGCCTGAGCGACTTGGGGTGATAAAAGGCTCGGGACGAGTCTGGTAACCTATAAACAACAAGTAAGTTGGAATTAAACCAAAATCACTTGTAAATCTATACTTTAACTAACTTAGACTCTAACGCTTGTTTTGCGCTCACTGATTTGCTTAAGTCACTCGGGTACCCTCGGCTCCACCATTTTTAATAATTTAACCTTTACGAGTTTTAAAGCGATTCCTTCGCGAGTGTCTTATCAACTGCCTAACACACTTACCATAAATGTTTCATACATTAATTAACCCTTTTTGGTCTTTAACCTATGTTTCAAAGTAAGGCGAGGGGAAAAGTTTCGTTCGCGAAACGCCGTTACTTGAAACGGTCGTTTCTCCTAAACCGTGCATCGGAATCGAACGAACTACATATCAAAACGAAGCTCGTAATATGAACTATCTAAACATGGCAATGGTCAAAATCTAGCAGGGGGTTCTCGGGTCCTAATGTTATGCACAAAAACAGTCTAAAGAAAATCGGACGTTACGACGGCTATGTTTACGCGTTTTCCCAATTTTAAACCATTCAATACCAACCACAAATCAACCCCAAATCAATCATACAACCAATATCCCTCCAAACCACATCATAACAGCCCCAACAAATCCACATTAACCATTTATACTTATTCCTCACATGAACTAAAAGCTTTACTTAGGTTCTTTAACTAATTACCAAGATTTACAACTCCAACAATGCAACAAAACCAACTAATCTCTACAAACTCAACCAAACTTCAACCATTCAAGCATCATGCTTCATATATGCTATATCAAACACATTCAATCCTAATTACTCAAAACTAAAGCTAGGGTTTGTAGTTTATACCTTCCTTGGAGAGTGGAGAATCAAGAGAATGGCTTGGAATCACCTTTAAAGCCCTTATCCAAGCTTAATCTAAACAAAACTTCAAGAACACAAATTTTAGTTCTTGAAAACACTATTCACCATCTTCTTTCATGATTTATAGAAAAAGATTGGCTTGGAATTAGAAGCTTAAACTTATAGGAAGTATGTAACTATCCATGGGGAAGCTTAGATAATTACCTTGCTAAATAGTAAGTGGAGGAGCTTGGACTTTCATTTTTTAAGAAATGCACCCGAGAGCATGAAGAAGAAGAAGAGAGATTTTTGTGTTTTGTTTGGTGAAATGAAATGATTTGCTTGGTTGGTTGATTTTTGTTGTTTGCTTTAGTGAATTACCTAGTTGCCCTTGGTTTTGTGTGGTTAAAAAGTCACCACACCTCCTTCCTTCCCATGTCATGCTTGTGTCACCTTGCACATGTCATAATGCTCCCACTTGTCCACACCTTGTGGTTTGATGATGTCACAATCCCTGGCTTCTTGTACAACCTTGTCTCTTGGTCACTTATTTGTTTTACGGTTCGCTTATCTTTCGTTCTCGTTTATCGTTTGAGGGATCATACCCGGGATCTTATTACTTAGGTTCCCTTAACCTTTCTCAATATATTATATTCCTTTTTATGATCCTCTCCTATAATCCTTTAATTTAAATCCTTTTTATCCTGTTACCTTATACTCAATTCTCTCCGTATCTTGTGGATTTCCGGGAAAAATCAAAGTGTTCGGAATTGGATTCTGACGATCTTTACATACACTTATATACCACATAGAGTACTAATAATATCCCATAAGATCAATAACAGAACCCCTACATAGCGTGGCATGAAAAGTTTTCTCGTTCAGCAAAAACACTATTCATAAGGGTTTCAAAATTTCTCAAAAATTGGGGTTATTACACTTTTTCTTTTGAGGGTGTGCCCTGGGAGGGTAATTTTCCATTGAATGTCTCACATGCAGAGGGCGCGCCTTAATAGATTGTGACGCATCGCTCGGTAACTTATGAGATTTTTTCCAGATAATAAGATTTTCTACCTGCAAGAAATATAATTAATATGGAATTTTGAATGTTACCTGGAGGACGCATCCTAGAGGGACAGACGTGTCCAGTCGGTTAATTCTCCTGGAATTTGTTGGAAGTCGTCTGGGCCCCAAATGTCTTAATCAAGGCGCGTCCTAAGAGTCTGTGGGGATCTCCTCCGTGCCAAATCTCTTTCAAAGTCTTCTTCCTGCACAAGTACCAAAAATAATTAATGGAAAACACAATAAAACTAGTTCAGTATTACCTCGAGGGATCGTCTTAAAGGCGCTGACTAGCTCATGGTAGTAATGCCTTCTTCTTGGAGTGTTCTCCTCCCGATCGTCCTCAGATTTGTTCCTGGTTAAGTCTTCTGAACTGAATATTATTCTCAAATCTTATGAATCAAATAGGATTCTTCAGTCTTCTTGGTAGAATGGGATTCTCCAAACTTCTAAATCGAAAAGGATTTTCCCAATCTTCTAAACCAAATAGGTTTTTCCCAATCTTCTAAATCAAACAGGTTTTTCCCAATCTTCTAAATCAAATAGGTTTTTCCCAATCTTCTAAACCAAATAGGTTTTTCCCAATCTTCTAAACCAAATAGGTTTCTTGCAATCTTCTAAACCAAATAGGTTTCTTCCGATCTTCTAAACCAAATAGGTTTTTTGCTATCTTCTAAATCAAATAGGATTTTTTTGGTAAAAATTCACAGCTACCATTTTCCTTTGTTTATGGGCTTCTCAACTTGGATCCTTGTAACCATATCATTTCTGAATTAAAGAGAATTTGATAAGCTTCACGTAGGCTATAAGATCGTCCAAATCTGACTTACGAAACTCAAGATAAGACCAAAATAGTGTAAGCAAATTGCTTAACCCACCAAATACGAATTTTGCATCCAACTTCGCTCTTTCGTGGCCATGGCTGTAAACTTCAACCCCCATGGCTGGAAATCATCATCCATGGATCTCCCTCGTGGTCACAAATACTACATTCAAATCTCCTTCGACCCCCTGGCCGAAAACAGTTATTCACGGATCTCCTTCGTGGCAGTTGTTTGCAACTCCTCCGTGGCTATCCTTCAATTCTTGCGTCAAAGAACCTTCACCGTGAAGAGACATCTCTTCCTCCTGAAAATCTGATCTTGATCAGAAGCCCTCCTTCTAGCGCCAATTTGTTTACGAAGGAATTTGGTATCAATAAAGTTTGAGGTTCGTCGCCGGAATCAAGATCTACGATGGTGGTTCTTCGCTGAAAAAGTCACAGGGGTATGGTGGTTGTAATGAATTGGGGGCTGAGATTGCTTAGGGTTGGTGGTGGCTCCTTAAGACTCTCACTTCCAACCCCTTACAATTTGCCTACATATCCCTATTTGTAGGGAATCAAGCCCACGTAGTATTTGGGGAACAAGAAATCTAATGGGCTTGGACTTCTTACTCCTAGGCCCGGTCCATAATCCATCTTCAGCTAGATTTAGGAATGTCCAACTATGAAGCCCCACCGCGAAGGCCCAAGGCTCGTTTATAATCACATGACTTCACGGATAATGCATCTCCCTGCGCAAGGATAACATTCTGCTACAGCTATCTCCCTTGAGTTACGAACGCAGGTATAGCCACGGTTCACCGCAAATTCCAGACGCGTCCCTGTCCCCCAAATGAGGATAACCCACCAGATAGCAGGACAGGTGATCCCAAGCTCTTGGGTGCAAAGTGCAGGATGACTTCAAAGTTCTCAAATGAGGACACCCGTTGAATACAAGAACAGAGTTCCCGAAGCACACACCAAAGTTAACCCCGCATCCCCAACGAGGACACCCGTTGAATACAGGAGGAGGCCTTCAATCATCAGGCATACCCTTGGAGGCCTTCAAGCTTTTCACGGACATCCCCCTCCTTGACCAACTCAAGGAGGGAATTCTTCAAATAGTACCTACAACAAATATGTTAGTGAAAATAATCCTTCATTACTCCTTCCATGTTTGCCTTGTCCTAAACTTGTCCTTATTTTCCTTATTTTAGATGAGGACAAGCCCAACTATCCAAATGAATCCAAATGTATGCATCTCCCTAGGATATGACGCGTCCTCACCCTGTGTAATGCACATATTCTCCCTTGTAATCCAAACACATAGATAATCCATATCCTACATTTCATCTAATGAGAGCGCGTCCATCCCCAAGGCGCGTCCTCACTCTACGGGGTATACCCATTGCATCTTACTTTCAAATGACTCATATTACTCACTTCACCCAATATTGGGCGCGTCCTACCCCTAGGGCGTATTCTCCCCTCGTGCATTGCAGCCTAAAACCTATTTTTTTATCTTTTTGCCCCAATTCAATCCCAATTGACCCGTATTTGAGCCGAGATGATCCTGTACCAAATTTTGGCTATAACATTTGCTATTCACAAACTTCAAGTACATAAGTTGCACACGAATCCAAGTTTGCACACGAATCCTCGGATATACGTCTTACGTTCAAAATGAGCCATTCACTAATGGGGTAAAAATAAGATAACAGTTAAACACAAAAATGCACAATTTTAAGTAATTTCAAAGTACACATTTTTTACTATTATCAAATTAGAGGTTTGAGAGGTGCATCACATAAGTTGCACAACTTATTGAATTAAGGTATAAATTGTGCATTTTACTCTTTTACTATTTTTCAGTTTACTAAACTTTTTCGTCAAATTTAATCTATTATTCATTTTTCTGTACGCTGCTTCAAATCACCGTAAAATAAATATTCATCTTCTATAAAAATATCTTCTATAAGAATGAATGATTTAACAAATTGGACCATGAAAGAATATCAATCCCGCTATTCCGGACCTTCTAATCCAAGAGCAGTGTTGGATTTAATTCTTGCGCATCGTGCATGTTACTTGTTAATATTTGTTCAATCACTTCCAAATCATGAATGATAGAGGCTGTTTGTGAACTTTAATTTTGGGTGATGGGCCAAAATAGCACATTTTGAGTGAGGAGTACCCAAAATAACACAATCTCAAAAACTGTCCCCGCAATAATATAAAGATAACGCATATAAAGTTTGAGTTGACCTGTTAACGCTGATAAATATTGTGTTATGATAAATTTTAGGATTTCCTTTTTATGCAATCATTATGAATACAAGTATTACCCACATTTTCATTTTTATAATCAGTGTGTATATCTTGAAAGAGTAATTATGATCAGATCCACTAACACATTCTTTATCAACGTATGGGTAAAAAAATTTGTAATCGCAGCAATAATCATCGTTTGTGCTCCTTAGAACTGGGGTTGTATCGAAAACCAATCTATATATTGTGTGGACCTTGAAAATGCATTTTTCGGCTTGGTAGCAGGCAAGTTAATGTTCTGGGGGATCTGTGCCCTAAAAATCTTTGGTGTTTCTTGGAGAGGAACTTTAAGTGTACCCATTATAGCTCCCACTGACACACTTGTTTGCATTTGGAAATAGTTTTGGGAGTCTATCAGGGATTTGGTGTTATTTTGATGGCTGTGGACAAGAGCTGTGAGTTGATTAACTTGAGAGACCAAATATGCATTGGATGCTTGAAGTTCATTTACTTGAGACTGAAGAGCTTGAATTTGTTGAGATGAATAGGTGGAAGGTAGACTTGCAGATGCTGTAGAGGTGTCAGTGCCAAAGGTGTCCTGCACCACTCTTCTAATTTCTTCCATCATCAAAGCTGAAGGCTCATATCTAGCCTTGTGAAGTTGATCCAATTTGACCCTGGTGTCATTGTTGTTTATAATTTTCTTTTGGATAACATCATGCAAGGCTAGAAAGAAGTCTTTAAGATGTTTGTGATTGACTCTACCCCAGTTAGACTGAATATCCCTTCTCTTCTTGATAATTTTAACCTTGATTTTTTGAGAGAAGCTTACCATGTATGCACAACATCTCTAAGCTTACATGAGCTAACTCCGTGTAAGAAACAAGAGAAATCGTACAAAAGTGTGCACCTCACATACCTCAAAAAAGCATAATCCATCAACAAAGATTTGAGAGTTTTCTCTAACTTTTTCATCCTAATATTAGTTTCTCATGGGCGCGCCTTAAACTGAAAATGTCATCATATGAGGGCGCGCTCTAAGAAAAACGTGACCGGAATAAAAGACTAGCTCTCTGATCTTCTAATAATACATAATCTTTGATACAAGGAGGACGTTCCTTGTTGGTGAGAGTGATCCTTCCACCGATGACACAATACCACTCCATATTTGATTTTTTGCTTTTTGCCAAATCATAACTCCAAACCACCGCTCTCGTCTTTTCCATCAATAGTCATTTATTCAAATCAAAGTCAAAACTTTTATGATCTTCTATAATCATCTATTTTCAAAAAGCGCGCCCTTTATAGTGCCAGCGTCTTCCTCAAATAATTAACATCATTCCTCTTTATAAGGGGCGTTTTGCTCAAAAAAGGTGTTCATCCTTGGAGGGCGCTTCTACCTTGATAAGAGAAATCCTTTGGAGGGCGCGTCCTCTATAAGTGGAGCATCCACGTCCACAAGGGTATTCATCCTTGGAGGGTGCGTCTTCTGTAAGAGACGCATCCACCTCGACAAGGGAAATCATCCTTGGAGGGTGCGTCCTCTGTCAGAGACACATCCACCTCGACAAGGGTATTCATCATTAGAGGGCGCGTCCTCTGCCAGAGACGCATCCACCTCGACAAGGGAAATCATCCTTGGAGGGCGCATCATCTGTCAGAGACGCATCCACCTCGACAAGGAAAATCATCCTTGGAGGATGCGTCCTCTGTCAGAGACGCATCCACCTCAACAAGGGTATTCATCCTTGGAGGGTGCGTCCTCTATTAGAGACGTATTCACCTCGACAAGGGAAATCATCCTTGGAGGGCGCGTCCTCTGTCAGAGACGCATCCACCTCGATAAGGGTATTCATCCTTGATGGCGCGTCCTCTGTCAGAGATGTATCCACCTCGACAGGGGTATTCATCCTTGGAGGGCGCGTCCTCTGTCAGAGATGCATCCACCTGGACAAGGGTATTCATCCTTGGAGGGCGCGTCATCTATAAGAGGAGCATCTATCTCGACAAGGGGAATCATCCTTGGAGGGCGCGCCCTCTATAAGAGGAGCATCTACCTCGACCAGGGTCCTCTACAGAATCTTCATATAACAAAACTAAATCAAAGATCAATATTCTTAGAAGGCTTTTATCTTCAACAAAGCTCAAGGGATACAGAAAATATCTCTTGTTGTAACATCTCTCAGCGAGACATCTCACGAAGTGGTATCTGATAAAGGGCATCTCACTCTCAGAGATATTTTCTTGAACTTGAGCGTTTTCTTAAACATGGATGTTTTACTGACCTTGAACATCTCTCTGATTTTTAGGAAAAGCCATATATCTTACTCATGTGGCAATACGTAACACCACAGAACTAATGAGAGGTGACCTACCCCCTGAGCGTGCACCCTATCTAAAATACTTTGTAGCCTCATCTTCCTCATTTGTTTCTAATGAAACTCCCGTATTTTCTTTTTTCTAAAGACAACCATATGACCTTGATAATCATATCGAAAGAAGAAGCCTTAACATATGAGCCATATATGCTCAAGGCGCGTCCTGAAAACTCACTCAGATTATTGAGGATGTGAGGGCGCGTTAGTTGAAACTAAAATCTCGGCATACTAGGAAGATCATTATACTTCATTTGCTTCTTTATAAATCATGTCTGTAATGTAGAGAAAGATGACATGGGTATTTCAATGAAGGTGCGCCTTAATATAGATAGCCTTGAAGAGTTTACTTATAACTGTTAAGGATATAACATTATATCCTTAGATGAAGGAGCTCATTCATGTCCTGGGGCCTCACATTGACAATCAAGGGGCGCATCCTAGGATTCATGGTGCCTTTACTCCGGTAGCTTCTTTTCTTCTAAAATTTCAATATTAAGATTCTCCTTGTAGTCAATAAAGTTCACCTCACCATCAATAATTTTCTGACGGCGCGCCTTAAAGAAAGGGCGCGTGTTGAAAGACAAGGAATTAGTTCCAGTTGAGCCATTCTTCAAGTACTGACTATAACTCATCTGATCATCAAGACATCTTTATTGAAAAATTCCATAGACTTTTTCTTTTGAGGGTGCGCCCTGGGAGGGTAATTTTCCATTGAATGTCTCACATGCAGAGGGCGCGTCTTAATAGATTGTGACGCATCGGTCGGTAACTTATGAGATTTTTTCCAGATAATAAGATTTTCTACCTGCAAGAAATATAATTAATATGGAATTTTGAATGTTACCTGGAGGATGCATCTTAGAGGGACAGATGTGTCCAGTCGGTTAATTCTCCTGGAATTTGTTGGAAGTCGTCTGGGCCCCAAATGTCTTAATCAAGGCGCGTCCTAAGAGTCTGTGGGGATCTCCTCCATGCCAATTCTCTTTCAAAGTCTTCTTCCTGCACAAGTACCAAAAATAATTAATGGAAAACACAATAAAACTAGTTCAGTATTACCACGAGGGATCGTCTTAAAGGCGCTGACTAGCTCATGGTAGTAATGCCTTCTTCTTAGAGTGTTCTCCTCCCGATCGTCCTCATATTTGTTCCTGGTTAAGTCTTCTGAACTAAATATTATTCTCAAATCTTATGAATCAAATAGGATTCTTCAGTCTTCTTGGTAGAATGGGATTCTCCAAACTTCTAAATCGAAAAGGATTTTCCCAATCTTCTAAACCAAATAGGTTTTTCCCAATCTTCTAAATCAAACAGGTTTTTCCCAATCTTCTAAATCAAATAGGTTTTTCCCAATCTTCTAAACCAAATAGGTTTTTCCCAATCTTCTAAACCAAATAGGTTTCTTGCAATCTTCTAAACCAAATAGGTTTCTTCCGATCTTCTAAACCAAATAGGTTTTTTGCTATCTTCTAAATCAAATAGGATTTTTTTGGTAAAACTTTGCAGCTACCATTTTCCTTTGTTTATGGGCTTCTCAACTTGGATCCTTGTAACCAATATCATTTCTGAATTAAAGAGAATTTGATAAGCTTCACGTAGGCTATAAGATCGTCCAAATCTGACTTACGAAACTCAAGATAAGACCAAAATAGTGTAAGCAAATTGCTTAACCCACCAAATCCGAATTTTACATCCAACTTCGCTCCTTCGTGGCCATGGCTGTAAACTTCAACCCCCATGGCTGGAAATCATCATCCATGGATCTCCCTCGTGGTCACAAATACTACATTCAAATCTCCTTCGACCCCTTGGCCGAAAACAGTTATTCACGGATCTCCTTCGTGGCAGTTGTTTGCAACTCCTCCGTGGCTATCCTTCAATTCTTGCATCAAAGAACCTTCACCGTGACGAGACATCTCTTCCTCCTGAGAATATGATCTTGATCAGAAGCCCTCCTTCTAGCGCCAATTTGTTTACGAAGGAATTTGGTATCAATAAAGTTTGAGGTTCGTCGCCGGAATCAAGATCTACGATGGTGGTTCTTCGCTGAAAAAGTCACAGGGGTATGGTGGTTGTGATGAATTGGGGGCTGAGATTGCTTAGGGTTGGTGGTGGCTCCTTAAGACTCTCACTTCCAACCCCTTACAATTTGCCTACATATCCCTATTTTTAGGGAATCAAGCCCACGTAGTATTTGGGGAACAAGAAATCTAATGGGCTTAGACTTCTTACTCCTAGGCCCGGTCCATAATCCATCTTCAGCTAGATTTAGGAATGTCCAACTATGAAGCCCAACCGCGAAGGCCCAAGGCTCGTTTATAATCGCATGACTTCACGGATAATGCATCTCCCTGCGCAAGGATAACATTCTGCTACAGCTATCTCCCTTGAGTTACGAACGCAGGTATAGCCACAGTTCACCCCAAATTCCAGACGCGTCCCTATCCCCCAAATGAGGATAACCCACCAGATAGCAGGACAGGTGATCCCAAGCTCTTGGGTGCAAAATGCAGGATGACTTCAAAGTTCTCCAATGAGGACACCCGTTGAATACAAGAACAGAGTTCCCGAAGCACACACCAAAGTTAACCCCGCATCCCCAACGAGGACACCCGTTGAATACAGGAGGAGGCCTTCAATCATCAGGCATACCCTTGGAGGCCTTCAAGCTTTTCACGGACATCCCCCTCCTTGACCAACTCAAGGAGGGAATTCTTCAAATAGTACCTACAACAAATATGTTAGTGAAAATAATCCTTCATTACTCCTTCCATGTTTGCCTTGTCCTGAACTTGTCCTTATTTTCCTTCTTTTAGATGAGGACAAGCCCAACTATCCAAATGAATCCAAATGTATGCATCTCCCTAGGATATGACGCGTCCTCACCCTGTGTAATGCACATATTCTCCCTTGTAATCCAAACACATAGATAATCCATATCCTACATTTCATCTAATGAGAGCGCGTCCACCCCCAAGGCGCGTCCTCACTCTACGGGGTATACCCATTGCATCTTACTTTCAAATGACTCATATTACTCACTTCACCCTATATTGGGCGCGTCCTACCCCTAGGGCGTATTCTCCCCTCGTGCATTGCAGCCTAAAACCTATTTTTTTATCTTTTTGCCCCAATTCAATCCCAATTGACCCGTATTTGACCCGAGATGATCCAGTACCAAATTTTGGCTATAACATTTGCTATTCACAAACTTCAAGTACATAAGTTGCACACGAATCCAAGTTTGCACACGAATCCTCGGATATACGTCTTACGTTCAAAATGAGCCATTCACTAATGGGGTAAAAATAAGATAACAGTTAAACACAAAAATGCACAATTTTAAGTAATTTCAAAGTACACATTTTTTACTATTATCAAATTAGAGGTTTGAGAGGTGCATCACATAAGTTGCACAACTTATTGAATTAAGGTATAAATTGTGCATTTTACTCTTTTACTATTTTTCAGTTTACTAAACTTTTTCGTCAAATTTAATCTATTATTCATTATTCTGTACGCTGCTTCAAATCACCGTAAAATAAATATTCATCTTCTATAAAAATATCTTCTATAAGAATGAATGATTTAACAAATTGGACCATGAAAGAATATCAATCCCGCTATTCCGGACCTTCTAATCCAAGAGCAGTGTTGGATTTAATTCTTGCGCATCGTGCATGTTACTTGTTAATATTTGTTCAATCACTTCCAAATCATGAATGATAGAGGCTGTTTGTGAACTTTAATTTTGGGTGATGGGCCAAAATAGCACATTTTGAGTGAGGAGTACCCAAAATAACACAATCTCAAAAACTGTCCCCGCAATAATATAAAGATAACGCATATAAAGTTTGAGTTGACCTGTTAACGCTGATAAATATTGTGTTATCATAAATTTTAGGATTTCCTTTTTTATGCAATCATTATGAATGCAAGTATTACCCACATTTTCATTTTTATAATCAGTATGTATATCTTGAAAGAGTAATTATGATCAGATCCACTAACACATTCTTTATCAACGTATGGGTAAAAAAATTTGTAATCGCAACAATAATCATCGTTTGTGCTCCTTAGAACTGGGGTTGTATCGAAAACCAATCTATATATTGTGTGGACCTTGAAAATGTATTTTCCGGCTTGGTAGCAGGCAAGTTAATGTTCTGGGGGATCTGTGCCCTAAAAATCTTTGGTGTTTCTTGGAGAGGAACTTTAAGTGTACCCATTATAGCTCCCATTGACACACTTGTTTGCATTTGGAAATAGTTTTGGGAGTCTATCAGGGATTTGGTGTTATTTTGATGGCTGTGGACAAGAGCTGTGAGTTGATTAACTTGAGAGACCAAATATGCATTGGATGCTTGAAGTTCATTTACTTGAGACTGAAGAGCTTGAATTTGTTGAGATGAATAGGTGGAAGGTAGACTTGCAGATGCTGTAGAGGTGTCAGTGCCAAAGGTGTCCTGCACCACTCTTCTAATTTCTTCCATCATCAAAGCTGAAGGCTCATATCTAGCCTTATGAAGTTGATCCAATTTGACCCTGGTGTCATTGTTGTTTATAATTTTCTTTTGGATAACATCATGCAAGGCTAGAAAGAAGTCTTTAAGATGTTTGATGATTGACTCTACCCCAGTTAGACTGAATGTGGCCATCATTTCAGTAAAATTGTTCTTGATCTCTATCTGGGAGGGCACAAGTTCATCAAGTTTGGATCCCACCATCTCCTTGATCCTCCCTTGATGACCATCTAGATTCTTTTCCAAGGGCATTTCCAATAAATTGGAAGGCTTTTAACTGTGATTTGTAGAATTCTGTTATGACATCATATACCTCTTGAGGAGTGAGTATGTTGGCATTGCTACTTAAAATGGTGATATATTCCTCTCTGAATCTGGATAAAGCTTCCCCTATCTATATACTGAAGTGCTTGGACAGCCAGGCATCAACATTGTCATCATGTTCAGCTTCATCTACAATCTTTGTCTGCTAGTCTTCAACATCTTTTTTGTAAGGTAATAGAATAGCTTGATAGTCTTGGTTAGACATGTATGTGGAAAGCAGTTGTTTAATGATGCTGGAAAGTCCTTTAATTTGATTTACAAGTAGATCATTCATAGTAATAGGTTGAGCTTGAGTGTCCTGAAGTCATTGAGATATTAGGTGTGTGGGTTGTTTTGTAGAGGTGGATGGTTTGTCTTTGGTTGTATGGTGGTTGAGGTGGATGGTACACCTTTAATAGAGGTCACAGTTTGACTCACATTGGGAACTGTGGTTATGACAATATGTTGATTATCTTGAGAGTGATCCTCCATTTGAATTGGAGGGGATTTGACTAGGTTACTGTCATGTACCATGACCTCAAACCCTTGTTCTTCTTGAAAAGAACTGGCACTTGAATATGCTACTGTACTTGCCACCCCAGTGAGTGGATTATTGGAAATTTGATTTCTAGCTTCAATTGTGAGTGTAATTTCAGCTAGGGTTTTGAGAGGAGTTGTTCCTTCAATAGGTACCTCCAATTGAATTGGAGAGGATTTGAGTAGCTCCTCCTCAAGAGTACTACCCTCAAACCTTTGAGATTGTGAAGGTTGTTTTACACATGAAGGTGCATTGGTTGGCACAGGGTCTTCACTTGAAGTTGGCAGGGCTTGAGAAGTAGATTCAATCCCTTCACTATATGTGAAAGAAATTTGAGATATAAGATTTATGAGCTCAGTGTTAGGTTTTGGCAACTCCCCTGAATATATGAGAAGGTTTTAAGGGATGTGCACTCAGTATTGTGTGTGCCATCCAAATATCTTTTTTCACCTTCTTTAGTGTACTCAAGAAGGGTGTAGACTCTGTACAGATTTCACTAGGGAGAGTACTTGATTCAATAGCAACAACTTGTTGAGAAGATGTCACTAGAGTATGTTTTGATCCCTTTATTACAACTGCATCTTTTTGAGAAGATGCAGAGGCGGTCATTTGAGAGGTCAACTAAATTTAATTTTTTCTTGGCTTTTTGACTAGGTGAGACACTTCCTCGCTTTGTGTTTCCTCACTCTCATTGATCACGTCTAGTTTAATCTATTTTATGTTCTTTTTACTAACTCCGTCCTTTTGAGAGGATGAACCAGTTGGTTTGCTAGCATCTAGAGGTTATGCAAAATTAGTTTCAACTGTGGTAGGCTCCTGTGGATATTCTTGCATTTGTACTGCTACAGGACTAGGAGCCAAAGTTGTACTAGAACTTGAAGTGCTTCTCATGTCAAGCATTGGGTAAGGGTAAGTTTTGAATTTCTCTAACGTAAAGTTGGTGATATTTAGACTTACATTTACTTGATTTTTAGTATTTAGTTGTCCAAATTGGATTTGGACAATGACTTATATTTGACTAACATTTATCCATTCAGTTAAATGTGTGTCATTCACTTTATAATTTAAAGCTGACATGATGAATCTAGGAAATAATATTTATTTACCTCTACTTATCATATGCATTGTTAGCCTTGTGTTGAGCTCTCCTAGGATGAGGTTTCCCACATCAAGGTGCTTGTTATATGCCATTGAGTAGACAAGTTTCTGGACCATATTTAAGATGTTATTGAAAGAAATATGTCCTAAGTCCAATCATGAATTAGGATTTAGGAATAACTTCCTGTGTAATCTGTTTTGATTTAATTGATATTAATAAAAGACTTGTTTTGTTTTTATTACGGGCTCTATCTATTTAAGTGTTTAAATAAGATATACCATAGTTTAGAGTAAAGCTTTTTATGGATTATGATGAGATCATAATAGTGAGACCTAAAAGATGATAACTCTAAACTTAAATAGTTCCTGGTCGTAGGATTACTAACTTGTAATTAATAATCCGCAGAGATCGGTACATACTATGCTTGCTTCATTATGAAGGATGTCTGTTCTCATAGACATTTGTGTGGTGACACTATAGCTATTATGTAGGTGGTTATTATAGAATAAGTTCACTGAACATGACTCGCACAGCTGAACAACTGATGGAGTTCACTCACGTGTCAGCAGTTGTTCACATAGTGATAGTTGTACAAGTATCCTTAGACTTGAGGTCATCATAGTCATCTTGTGTACACTGAACTATGCTTTGGTTTAGTTCTTAGTCTCCAGGGACAATTATTAGGGCTCTACTGGGTATAGGAATTTGTACACGAAGATAGTGTATGATCAATATAGGATCTACCCCTTCCAGTGAAGGAAGCGAATGTTCAAGGCTGATCCACTTATGCTAGTTCAGGAATCTCTGGCCAGAGTGAATGAAATTAGAAAGGAGTTTCTGATTTGCATAGAACTAAGCATAGTAAATGGTAAGCAAGTGATTAAATTAGATAGGCTTGACACGAGATCCATGCCTTGTATTTAATCGGGACATTATAGGGTAGAAGGAGTTTATTGTACGGTAACTATTCACTGAATAGGTTCTTGGTATTCTAAGCAGTGAATTCATATTATCCGGATAGTCGCGATATGCTGAGAAGTATCCCTCACGATGTAGAATAAATGTGATTAATTAATTAATCATATTTAATAAATTAGAGAATTTATATAAATAATGATAAAATAGTTTTATTATTATTTATTTCTACTACCAGCTTAATATTGAACCTACAGGGTCACACCATAAAAAGAGAATGATTTAATGGTGGAGGAATTAATCAATAATGGCTAATAATTATTTATTTGTGAAATAAATAATTAATTGGCAAATTTAATAATTGATTAAATGAGATTTAATTGATTATAAATTAATTAAGAAAAGTTCTTAATATTATTAATTAAGGATTTAATTTTTGGAAATTAAATCAAGAGAGAGAATTATTTCTAAAGTGTTTAGAAAAAGGATTAATAATTAAAAGGTGTTTTAATTATTAATGAGAATAATAAATGGGATAATAATACTATTTATTGGAAAATTTCAGCTGAAAATTTTGCCTATAAATATACTATTATAGACCCTATTTTTATTCGGAACCCAAAAACCCAAAAGTTTTAGAAAACCAAATTCTCTCCACCTCCTCCTCCTCCTTAACGTCGTTTTCTTGGTGGATACCGGTGGAGTGCTTCACGTTTGAGGAGCAGCTGCTAAGGATCTCCGATCGTTGCTTTTGGATCGCATATTAAAGGTTAGTAATCGATCCCCTCGTTTTTACCACGATTTATGTGCTTTTATTTGGATATTATTTGTGTAAAAGTGTTTTACCATGCCTCTGCTGCGATTAAAATCCAATATTGGTATCAGAGCTTAGGTTGTATCCATATAGATCTGTGGTAAAAATTTCAGAATTTTATGTGCTTGTATGAATTAATTATGATTTTTACAAGTTATATCATGGTTTAATTTTGTCTGATGAGAAATCGTTTCTCAGAATAATTTTGAATGTTGATCTGGGTTCTACAAGTATTGTAGATCGTCTGGGTATTTTTTTCATAATTTTGTGATGTATAGATTTTTTATTATGAATTTTTGAAGTTCTTACAATTAAATTCGTAATTAAATAATCATATATATATATAAATTATAAGTATGTATGTATGTATCTGCTCTGCTATTGTGTCTGTGTTGTCTGCTGATGCTGCTGCACGGAAAGAAAGAAAAGGTACGGCTGTCAGGCGCTGTCAGGCACGGAGTTCGAGGAGGACAGCAACGGCGGCTGCTGCAAAAGAACAAAAAAAAGGGGTGTCGCGCATTCCCGGAATGCATTACACCCTGTGGCGCATTCACGGAATGCGTTACACCTTTTAATTGGTTAAAAGGGTTGTAACGCATCACCGGAATGCGTTACAGGGCTTGTAACGCGTTCCTGTAATGCGTTACAGCCCGACTGTTTACATTAAAATTGATTTTCTGGGAGTTTCGTAACTCCGTTTTAGGCGTGCAATATACCGTTGGATTCGTTTTTCTGAGAAGGATCTAATGGAGTGATCAATTTTAGTTTATATAAAAGTTTTGAACTGTTTATATTTCCGAAATTGTTTTAAAGCTGTTTTTAACTGTTTTTAATTGCTTTTAAATGCTTCATGTGATACATAGAGATGTATAATGCTTTGACTAATGTGCTAGATGATGTAACATGCCTACCTTGATGTTTATTCATGTTGATATATGTGATATATGCTTAGTTTATCATGCGATGATAGATTTAGGTGAACTTAAATGAACATAAGGCGTTTGTTAGACAACCTAGTATAGTGAAATTGTTTCATAACCTTAATAACAATATTATGAATACAATCATGAGATTCTTGTGTTTGTGAAACACATAATTGAATATGAATTTTCGATATGAGAGAAAGGATGATTCTGTCAACAACAGATTTCTATCTGTAAGAAAGGGTTATTAAGTGGCGCCTCTTGACAATGCTCCACCCGATCTGGGAATCATCTGATTATTGATTATTGATTTGAAATATTTAATTTAAAAGGAAGAATCTCTTTATAATATGATTATGATTGTAACGTAATATAATCCCTCTAAAATTAAATAATATCAAGTAGTAATTGGCCAGTGATACAACGGGCTTGTGTCGGTCATAGCCTTCCAACATGATAGAAAGTAGTTCTTATTTTTGAATCATTGTCGGTTCGTGCTACAGCCGAGGGCTTTGATTTCAAAATAAGAAATACTTGTCTATTACATAGAGATGTGTACATTGAATAAGAATCTAAAGGTCGGTACGTGCCACAGCCGTGGGCCTTTGGGGACTGATTCAACTGTATGGAATGTTGGGTTAGACTTGACTTAGAATATTGAGTTTGTCGTGCCACAGCCGAGACTCAAATATTCAAGAGGCTAAAGTTTGATTAGGGAATAACATAAGATGTAATTGACAAGAGTTGTCTGCCTATTGAACATTACATGGCGGTTCGTGCCACAGCCGGGGTTGTGTAATGGAATGTAGGATCCCTATTCCCACTAGCATTATGAATGCTTAATTTTTCACGTAGGGGGTTGAATAAATTAGGTAAACTAGTGGGAGCCACTTATGAATCAAGACCCGATTCATATAGTGTTTTTAAAATGAAATCGAATATTTGCTAAGTGTTGTTATGTGTTTAACATTTACAGATTTACTTTGTACATTATGTCTTCTGCACTATCACTAAGGAGCATACTAGATGCTCATAAATTGACTGGTCCTAATTATGCTGACTGGCTTCAAAACTTGAGAATTGTTCTCAGGATTGAGAAGCTGGAATACGTGATTGACTCACCTAAGCCTACTGAACCTGCTAGTGATGCACATAATGATGAACATGTTGTGTATCGTAAGTGGATAGATGATGCAAATGTTGCTCAATGCATCATGCTAGCTTCCATGAACATTGAGCTACAGAAGCAACATGAGCATATGGATGCTCACACTATCCTCATGCATCTACAAGAGTTGTATGATGTGGCGGGGAAGACAGCTCGATATGAGATATCGAAGGAGCTGTTCGGTTGTAGGATGTCTGAGGGATCATCTGTGAATGACCATGTACTTAAGATGATCAATTTGATTGAACGTCTTGGACAACTTGGTTTTGCCATAGATGGGGAGCTGAGCCAAGACTTGGTCTTGCAATCACTTCCAAGTTTGTTCTCGCAGTTTGTTGTGAACTTTCACATGAATAAGTTGGATGTCAGCCTGCCTGAACTCCACAACATGTTGAAGACTGCGGAATTGAATTTTCCCCCTAAGAAAAGTTCTGTTCTTCTAATTGGTAAAGGTTCCAATCCTAAGAAAAGGAAGAGGAACTCTTCCAAGAAGAAGAAAGTAGGTGAAGAAAAGCCGGTTCCACCAAAAGCTGAAGACCCCAAGAGCAAAGTTGTTTGCTTTCACTGTAACAAGGTGGGGCACTGGAAGAGGAACTGCAAGGTTTACCTTGCAGAATTGAAGAAGAAGAAGGGTAGTGAGACTACCGCTTCTGATTCAGGTATGTTCATGATAGAAGTGAATATGTCATTAAATCAAATTTCTACTTGGGTATTAGATACCGCCTGTGGTTCTCATATCTGCAATTTATTGCAGGGACCAAGGAGAAGTAGGACTCTTGAGGAAGAGGAGGTGATTCTACTGATGGGAAATGGAGCAAGAGTTGCTGCTGAAGATGTAGAATCATTTCATTTACATATGCCTATGGGCAAGACTATTATTTTAAATAATTTTTATTTTGTTCCCTCGATTGTGAGGAATATTATTCCCATGTTAGACTTGGCTGGATTTTCATTTATTATATATGTGACATAATTTACTTCAGATTGAATAAACTAATAAAATAAAAGGGATGATGTAAATCTCACTTCATTGTGGCACTGCAGTCTCCATTTAGTAGACATGGAGAGAGGGCTGCAAATTTGCTAGGAATGGTACACACAGATGTATGTGGACCAATGTCTACGCAAGCCATGGGTGGATTTTCATACTTATTACTTTCATAGATGATAGATCTAGATTCGGATATGTGTTTGATGAAACACAAGTCTGAGGCCTTTAAAAAGTTCAAAGAATATAAGTATGAAGTGGAGAAACAAACCAAACATAGTATTATAATTCTTTGATTAGATCGTGGTGGTGAATACTTGAATGGAAAGTTTCTGGATTATCTCAAAGTAAATGGTATAGTCTCCCAGTGGACTCCTCCAGATTAGTATCTAAAAGGAGAAATCGAACTTTGTTAGACATAGTTCGGTCCATGATGAGCTATGCAAATCTTCCAGTATTCCTATGGGGTTATGCATTGGAAACCTCATCATATTTACTGAATAAGGTGCCTTCCAAATCTGTTCCTCAAATTTCGTATGAGATATGGAAAGAAAGGAAACCAAGTCTTAAACACGTTAAGATTTGGGGATGTTCAGCTTATGTCAAGAAAGTTGACCCAGATAAGCTGGAATCTCGATCCGTAAAATGTAGTTTTGTGGGATATCCTAAAGAGATTTTAGGGTATTACTTTTACACCAATCACCGGGTGTTTGTCTCCAGACATGCTTCCTTCTTGGAAAAGGAGTTTATCCTTGAAGGAAACAGTGGGAGCAAAATTGAACTTGATGAAGTTCAAGAAGCACAAACTACTACGGATCAAGTGGAAACACCTGTTCTGACTGAACAACCTTTTGTGGAACAGCCCATTCATAGATCAGGGAGAGTGTCTCGCCAACCTGAGAGGTAATATGGCCTTGTCATTGAGAATGACAATGAGTTGTCGATCATTGATGATGACGACCCTGTAACCTATAATGAGGCTATGAGTAGTGTTGACTCAGAGAAATGGCATAGTGCCATGAAATCCGGAATGGAATCTATGTATACGGTATACAAAAGATAGATTATAGAAGATGGCCAGGTGGAGACCTTTAAGGCCAGGCTTTTGGCAAAAGGATTCAAACAAAGGCAATGGATTGACTTTGATGAAACTTTTTACCTATAGCCCTGTTAAAATCAGTTCAGATTTTGCTTGCGATTGCTGCTTACTACGACTATGAGATCTGACATATAGCCAGATGGTTTTCTTTCCAAGGGAAATGAAAGCCTAGTGTGTAAGCTACTGCGAACCGTATGTGGTTTAAAGCAAGCTTCTCAAAAGATGGAACATTCGTTTTGATGAGACAATCAAAGAGTTTGATTTTATCAAAAACGTAGATGAACCATGCATCTACAAAAGGGTTAGTGGGAGCGCGGTAACATTTCTTATATTGTATTGAATTAGAGTTGACACACATAATAACATAGTAGACCCACTGACAAAGCTACTTTATGAAAGTCACTTTGATCGTCATAAAGACAAGATGGGTATTAGATACCAGAGTGATTGGCTTTAGTACAAGTGGGAGATGTCTATTATGATCTCATCATAATCCATAAAAAGCTTTACTCTAAACAATGGTATATCTTATTTAAACACTTAAATAGATAGAGCCCGTAATAAAAAACAAAATAATTCTTTTATTAATATCAATGAAATCAAAAACAGATTACATAAAAAGTTATTCCTAAATCCTAATACCTGATTGGACTTAGGACATATTCCTTTCAATCTCCCACTTGTACTAAAGCCAATCACTCTGGTATCTAATACCCATCTTGTCTTTATGACGATCAAAGTGACTTTCATAAAGTAGATTTGTGAGTGGGTCTGCTATGTTCTTATGTGTGTCAACTCTAATTCAATACAACACAAGAAATATTATTGCGCTCCCAGTAACCCTTTCGTAGATGCATGGTTCATCTGCGTTTTTGATAAAATCAAACTCTTTGATTGTCTCATCAAAACGAATGTTCCATCTTTCGAGAAGCTTGCTTTAAACCACATATGGTTCGCAGTAGCTTACACACTAGGTTTTCATTTCCCTTGGAAAGAAAACCATCTGGCTATATGCCAGATCTCATAGTCGTAGTAAGCAGCAATCGCAAGCAAAATCCGAACTGATTTTAACAGGGCAACAGGTAAAAGGTTTCATCAAAGTCAATCCATTGCCTTTGTTTGAATCCTTTTGCCACAAGCCTGGCCTTATAGGTCTCCACCTGGCCATCTGCTATAATCTATCTTTTGTATACCGTATACACAGATTCCATTCCGGATTTCATGGCACTATGCCATTTCTCTGAGTCAACACTACTCATAGCCTCATTATAGGTTACAGAGTCGTCATCATCAATGATCGACAACTCATTGTCATTCTCAATGACAAGGCCATATTACCTCTCAGGTTGGCGATACACTCTCCCTGATCTATGAATGGGCTGTTCCAAAAAAGGTTGTTCAGTCAGAACATGTGTTTCCACTTGATCCGTAGTAGTTTGTGCTTCTTGAACTTCATCAAGTTCAATTTTGCTCCCACTGTTTCCTTCAAGGATAAACTCCTTTTCCAAGAAGGTAGCATGTCTGGAGACAAACACCCGATGATTGCTCAATGCATCATGCTAGCTTCCATGAACATTGAGCTACAGAAGTAATATGAGCATATGGATGCTCACACTATCCTCATGCATCTACAAGAGTTGTATGATGTGGCGGGGAGGACAGCTCGATATGAGATATCGAAGGAGTTGTTCAGTTGTAGGATGTCTGAGGGATCATCTGTGAATGACCATGTACTTAAGATGATCAATTAGATTGAACGTCTTGGACAACTTGGTTTTGCCATGGATGGGGAGCTGAGCCAAGACTTGGTCTTGCAATCGCTTCCGAGTTCGTTCTCGCAGTTTATTGTGAACTTTCACATGAATAAGTTGGATGTCAGCCTGCCTGAACTCCACAACATGTTGAAGACTGCGGAATCGAATTTTCCCCCTAAGAAGAGTTCTGTTCTTCTAATTGGTGAAGGTTCCAATCCTAAGAAAAGGAAGAGGAACCCTTCCAAGAAGAAGAAAGCAGGTGAGAAAACGCCGGTTCCACCAAAAGCTGAAGACCCCAAGAGCAAAGTTGTTTGCTTTCACTGTAACAAGGTGGGGCACTGGAAGAGGAACTGCAAGGTTTACCTTGCAGAATTGAAGAAGAAGAAGGGTAGTGAGACTACCGCTTCTGATTCAGGTATGTTCATGATAGAAGTGAATATGTCATTAAATCAAATTTCTACTTGGGTATTAGATACCGCCTGTGGTTCTCAAATCTGCAATTTGTTGCAGGGACCAAGGATAAGTAGGACTCTTGAGGAAGAGGAGGTGATTCTACTGATGGGAAATGGAGCAAGAGTTGCTGCTGAAGATGTATAATCATTTCATTTACATATGCCTACGGGCAAGACTATTGTTTTAAATAATTTTTATTTTGTTCCCTCGATTGTGAGGAATATTATTCCCATGTTAGACTTGGCTGGATTTTCATTTATTATTGAGAATAATGAATGTTCTATTCTTAGAGATAATATTCTTTATGGACGTGGTACTTTAAATAATGGTCTGTATAAATGTGACATAATTTACTTCAGATTGAACAAACTAATAAAAGAAAAGGGATGATGAAAATCTCACTTCATTGTGGAACTGCAGTCTCCATTTAGTAGACATGGAGAGAGGGCTGCAAATTTGCTAGGAATGGTACACACAGATGTATGTGGACCAATGTCTACGCAAGCCATGGGTGGATTTTCATACTTCATTACTTTCATAGATGATAGATCTGGATTCGGATATGTGTTTGATGAAACACAAGTCTGAGGCCTTTGAAAAGTTCAAAGAATATAAGTATGAAGTGGAGAAACAACCAAACATAGTATTATAACTCTTCGATTAGATCGAGGTGGTGAATACTTTAATGGAGTGTTTCTAGATTATCTCAAAGTAAATGGTATGGTCTCCCAGTGGACTCCTCCAGATTGGTATCTGAAAGGAGAAATCGAACTTTGTTAGACATAGTTCGGTCCATGATGAGCTATGCAAATCTTCCAGTATTCCTATGGGCTTATGCATTGGAAACCTCAGCATATTTACTGAATATGGTGCCTTCCAAAATCTGTTCCTCAAACTTCGTATGAGATATGGAAAGAAAGGAAATCGAGTCTTAAACACGTTAAGATTTGGGGATGTCCAGCTTATGTCAAGTAAGTTGACCCAGATAAGCTGGAATATCGATCCGTAAAATATAGTTTTGTGGGATATCCTAAAGAGACTTTAGGGTATTACTTTTACACCGATCATCGGGTGTTTGTCTCCAGACATGCTACCTTCTAGGAAAAGGAGTTTATCCTTGAAGGAAACAGTGGGAGCAAAATTGAACTTGATGAAGTTCAAGAAGCACAAACTACTATGGTTCAAGTGGAAACACCTGTTCTGACTAAACAACCTTTTGTGGAACAGCCCATTCATAGATCAGGGAGAGTGTCTCGCCAACCTGAGAGGTAATATGGCCTTGTCATTGAGAATGACAATGAGTTGTCGATCATTGATGATGACGACCCTGTAACCTATAATGAGGCTATGACTAGTGTTGACTCAGAGAAATGGCATAGTGCCATGAAATCCGGAATGGAATCTATATATACGGTATACAAAAGATATATTATAGCAGATGGCCAGGTGGAGACCTTTAAGGCCAGGCTTTTGGCAAAAGGATTCAAACAAAGGCAATGGATTGACTTTGATGAAACTTTTTACCTATAGCCCTGTTAAAATCAGTTCGGATTTTGCTTGCGATTGCTGCTTACTACGACTATGAGATCTGGCATATAGCCAGATGGTTTTCTTTCCAAGGGAAATGAAAGCCTAGTGTGTAAGCTACTGCGAACCATATGTGGTTTAAAGCAAGCTTCTCGAAAGATGGAACATTCGTTTTGATGAGACAATCAAAGAGTTTGATTTTATCAAAAATGTAGATGAAACATGTGTCTACAAAAGGGTTAGTGGGAGCGCGGTAACATTTCTTATATTGTATTGAATTAGAGTTGACACACATAACAACATAGCAGACCCACTCACAAAGCTACTTTATGAAAGTCACTTTGATTGTCATAAAGACAAGATGGGTATTAGATACCAGAGTGATTGGCTTTAGTACATGTGGGAGATTGAAATGAATATGTCCTAAGTCCAATCATGTATTAGGATTTAGGAATAACTCTTTATGTAATCTGTTTTGATTTCATTGATTTTAATAAAAGATTTGTTTTTTTTATTACGGGCTCTATCTATTTAAGTGTTTAAATAAGATATACCATAGTTTAGAGTAAAGCTTTTTATGGATTATGATGAGATCATAATAGTGAGACCTAAAAGATGATAACTCTAAACTTAAATAGTTCCTGATCATAGGATTACTAACCGGTAATTAATAATCCGCAAAGATCGGTACATACTGTGCTTGCTTCATTATGAAGGATGTATGTTCTCATAGACATTTCTGTGGTGACACTATAGCTAGTATGTAGGTGCTTATTATAGAATAAGTTCACTGGACATGACTCGCACAGCTGAACAACTGATGGAGTTCACTCACGTGTCAGCAGTTGTTCACATAGTGATAGTTGTACAAGTATCCTTAGACTTGAGGTCATCATAGTCATCTTGTGTACACTGAACTATGCTTTGGTTTAGTTCTTAGTCTCCAGGGACAATTACTGTTGGATTTTAATCGCAGCGGAGGCAAGGTAAAACACTTTTACACATATAAAATCCAAATAAAAGCATATAAATCGTGGTAAAAACGAGGGGATCGATTACTAACCTTTAATATGCGATCCAAAAGCAACGATCGGAGATCCTTAGCAGCTGCTCCTCAAACGTGAAGCACTCCACCGGTATCCACCAAGAAAACGACGTTAAGGAGGAGGAGGAGGAGGTGGAGAGAATTTGGTTTTCTAAAACTTTTGGGTTTTTGGGTTCCAATGAAAATAGGGTCTATAATAGTATATTTATAGGCAAAATTTTCAGCTGAAATTTTCCCATAAATAATATTATTATTATCCCATTTATTATTCTCATTAATAATTAAAACACCTTTTAATTATTAATCCTTTTTCTAAACACTTTAGAAATAATTCTCTCTCTTGATTTAATTTCCAAAAATTAAATCCTTTAATTAATAATATTAAGAACTTTTCTTAATTAATTTATAATCAATTAAATCTCATTTAATCAATTATTAAATTTGCCAATTAATTATTTGTTTCATAAATAAATAATTATCAGCCATTATTAATTAATTCCTCCACCATTAAATCATTCTCTTTTTATGGTGTGACCCTGTAGGTTCAATATTAAGCCGGTAGTAGAAATAAATAATAATAAAACTATTTTATCATTATTTATATAAATTCTCTAATTTATTAAATATGATTAATTAATTAATCATATTTATTCTACATCGTGAGGGATACTTCTCAGCATATCGCGACTATCCGGATAATATGAATTCACTGCTTAGAATACCAAGAACCTATTCAGTGAATAGTTACCGTACAATAAACTCCTTCTACCCTACAATGTCCCGATTAAATATAAGGCATGGATCTCGTGTCAAGCCTATCTAATTCAATCACTTGCTTACCATTTACTATGCTTAGTTCTATGCAAATTAGAAACTCCTTTCTAATTTCATTCACTCTGGCCAGAGATTCCTGAACTAGCATAAGTGGATCAGCCTTGAACATTCACTTCCTTCACTGGAAGGGGTAGATCCTATATTGATCATACACTATCTTCGTGTACAAATTTCTATACCCACTAGAGCCCTAATAATTGTCCTTGGAGACTAAGAACTGAACCAAAGCATAGTTCAGTGTACACAAGATGACTATGATGACCTCAAGTCTAAGGATACTTGTACAACTATCACTATGTGAACAACTGCTGACACGTGAGTGAATTCCATCAGTTGTTCAGCTGTGCGAGTCATGTTCAGTGAACTTTCTCTATAATAAGCACCTACATACTAGCTATAGTGTCACCACACAAATGTCTATGAGAACAGTCATCCTTCATAATGAAGCAAGCATAGTATGTACCGATCTTTGCGGATTATTAATTACCAGTTAGTAATCCTATGATCAGGAACTATTTAAGTTTAGAGTTATCATCTTTTAGGTCTCACTATTATGATCTCATCATAATCCATAAAAAGCTTTACTCTAAACTATAGTATATCTTATTTAAACACTTAAATAGATAGAGCCCGTAATAAAAACAAAACAAGTCTTTTATTAATATCAATGAAATCAAAACAGATTACACAGGAAATTATTCCTAAATCCTAATACATGATTGGACTTAGGACATATTAATTTCAATCTCCCACTTGTACTAAAGCCAATCACTCTGGTATCTAATACCCATCTTGTCTTTATGAAGATCAAAGTGACTTTCATAAAGTAGCTTTGTGAGTGGGTCTGCTATGTTGTTATGTGTGTCAACTCTAATTCAATACAATATAAGAAATGTTACCGCACTCCCACTAACCCTTTTGTAGACACATGGTTCATCTACGTTTTTGATAAAATCAAACTCTTTGATTGTCTCATCAAAACAAATGTTCCATCTTTCCAGAAGCTTGCTTTAAACCACATATGGTTCGCAGTAGCTTACACACTAGGCTTTCATTTCCCTTGGAAAGAAAACCATCTGGCTATATGCCAGATCTCATAGTCGTAGTAAGCAGCAATCGCAAGCAAAATCTGAACTGATTTTAACAGGGCTATAGGTAAAAAGTTTCATCAAAGTCAATCCATTGCCTTTGTTTGAATCCTTTTGCCAAAAGCCTGGCCATATAGGTCTCCACCTGGCCATCTGCTATAATCTATCTTTTGTATACCGTATACATAGATTCCATTTTGGATTTCATGGCACTATGCCATTTCTCTGAGTTAACACTACTCATAGCCTCATTATAGGTCACAGGGTCGTCATCATCAATGATCGACAACTCATTGTCATTCTCAATGATAAGGCCATATTACCTCTCAGGTTGGCGAGACACTCTCCTTGACCTTTGAATGGGCTGTTCCATAAAAGGTTGTTCGGTCAGAACAGGTGTTTCCACTTCATCAAGTTCAATTTTGCTCCCACTGTTTCCTTCAAGGATAAACTCCTTTTCCAAGAAGGTAGCATGTCTGGAGACAAACACCCGATGATCGGTGTAAAAGTAATACCCTAAAGTCTCTTTAGGATATCCCATAAAACTACATTTTACGGATCGAGATTCCAGCTTATCTGGGTCAACTTACTTGACATAAGCTGGACATCCCCAAATCTTAACGTGTTTAAGACTCAGTTTCCTTTCTTTCCATATCTCATACGGAGTTTGAGGAACAGATTTGGAAGGCACCTTATGTTGGATTTTAAACGCAGCGGGGCATGGCAAAACACTTTTACACACACAAAATCCAAATAAAAGCATATAAATCGTGAATAAAAATTCGAGGGATCGAATCTAACCTTTTAAAATAATTCGGAGATAACGATCAGAGATCCTTAGCAGTTGCTCCTCAAGTGTGAAGCACTCCACCGGTATCCAGCAAGAAAACGACTTTTAGGAGGAGGAGGAGGTGGAGAGAATTTGGTTTTCTGAAACTTTTGGGTTTCTAGGGTTAGAATGAAATAGGGTCTATAATAGTGTATTTATAGGCAAAATTTTCAGCTGAAATTTTCCCATAAATAATATTATTATTATCCCATTTATTATTCTCATTAATAATTAAAACACCTTTTAATTATTAATCCTTTTTCTAAACACTTTAGAAATAATTCTCTCTCTTGATTTAATTTCCAAAAATTAAATCCTTAATTAATAATATTAAGAACTTTTCTTAATTAATTTATAATCAATTAAATCTCATTTAATCAATTATTAAATTTGCCAATTAATTATTTATTTCACAAATAAATAATTATTAGCCATTATTAATTAATTCCTCCACCAATAAATCATTCTCTTTTTATGGTTTGACCCTGTAGGTTCAATATTAAGCCGGTAGTAGAAATAAATAATAATAAATCTATTTTATCATTATTTATATAAATTCTCTAATTTATTAAATATGATTAATTAATTAATCACATTTATTCTACATCGTGAGTGATGCTTCTCAACATATCGTGACTATCCGGATAATATGAATTCACTGCTTAGAATACCAAGAACCTGTCAGTGAATAGTTACCGTACAATAAACTCCTTCTACCCTACAATGTCCCGATTAAATAGAAGGCATGGATCTCGTGTCAAGCCTATCTAATTCAATCACTTGCTTACCATTTACTATGCGTAGTTCTATGCAAATTAGAAATTCCTTTCTAATTTCATTCACTCTGGCCAGAGATTCCTGAACTAGCATAAGTTGATCAGCCTTGAACATTTGCTTCCTTCACTGGAAGGAGTAGATCCTTTATTGATCATACACTATCTTCGTGTACAAATTCCTATACCCAGAAGAGCCCTAATAATTGTCCCTGGAGACTAAGAACTAAACCAAAGCATAGTTCAGTGTACACAAGATGACTATGATGACCTCAAGTCTAAGGATACTTGTACAACTATCACTAAGCGAACAACTGCTGACACGTGAGTGAACTCCATCAGTTGTTCAGCTAGGCAAGTCATGTTCAGTGAACTTATTCTATAATAAGCACCTACATACTAGCTATAGTGTCACCACACAAATGTCTATGAGAACAGACATCCTTCATAATGAAGCAAGCATAGTATGTACCGATCTTTGCGGATTATTAATTACCAGTTAGTAATCCTATGACCAGGAACTATTTAAGTTTAGAGTTATCATCTTTTTAGGTCTCACTATTATGATCTCATCATAATCCATAAAAAGCTTTACTCTAAACTATGGTATATCTTATTTAAACACTTAAATAGATAGAGCCCGTAATAAAAACAAAACAAGTCTTTATTAATATCAATGAAATCAAAACAGATTACATAAAAGTTATTCCTAAATCCTAATACCTGATTGGACTTAGGACATATTCCTTTCAATCTCCCACTTGTACTAAAGCCAATCACTCTGGTATCTAATACCCATCTTGACGATCAAAGTGACTTTCATAAAGTAGCTTTGTGAGTGGGTCTGCTATGTTGTTATGTGTGTCATCTCCAATTCAATACAATACAAGAAATGTTATCGCGCTCCCACTAACCCTTTTGTAGACGCATGGTTCATCCACGTTTTTGATAAAATCAAACTCTTTGATTGTCTCATCAAAACGGATGTTCCATTTACGAGAAGCTTGCTTTAAACCACATTAATCGCAAGCAAAATCCGAACTGATTTTAACAGGGCTACATGTAAAAAGTTTCATCAAAGTCAATCGATTGCCTTTGTTTGAATCCTTTTTCCCAAAAGCCTGGCCTTATAAGTCTCCACCTGGCCATTTGCTATAATATATCTTTTGTATACCGTATACATAGATTCCATTCTGGATTTCATGGCACTTTGCCATTTCTCTGAGTCAACACTACTCATAGCCTCATTATAGGTCACAGGGTCGTCATCATCAATGATTGACAACTCATTGTCATTCTCAATGACAAGGCATATTACCTCTCAGGTTGGCGAGACACTCTCCCTGACCTACGAATGGGCTGTTCCACAAAAGGTTGTTCAGTCAGAACAGGTGTTTCCACTTGATCCGTAGTAGTTTGTGCTTCTTGAACTTCATCAAGTTCAATTTTGCTCCCACTGTTTCCTTCAAGGATAAACTCCTTTTCCAAGAAGGTAGCATGTCTGGAGACAAACACCCGATGATCGGTGTAAAAGTGATACCCTAAAATCTCTTTAGGATATCCCACAAAACTATATTTTACGGATCGAGATTCCAGCTTATCTAGGTCAACTTACTTGACATAAACTGGACATCCCCAAATCTTAACGTGTTTAAGACTCGGTTTCCTTTCTTTCCATATCTCATACGGAGTTTGAGGAACAGATTTGGAAGGCACCTTATTCAGTAAATATGCTGAGGTTTCCAATGCTTAACCCCGTAGGAATACTGGAAGATTTGCATAGCTCATCATGGACCGAACTATGTCTAACAAAGTTCGATTTCTCCTTTCAGATACCAATCTGGAGGCGTCCACTGGGAGACTATACCATTTACTTTGAGATAATCCAGAAACTCTCCATTAAAGTATTCACCACCTCGATCTGATCGAAGAGTTATAATACTGTGTTTGGTTGTTTCTCCACTTCATACTTATATTCTTTGAGCTTTTCAAAGGCCTCAGACTTGTGTTTCATCAAACACATATCCGAATCCAGATCTATCATCTATGAAAGTAATGAAGTATGAAAATCCACCCATGGCTTGCTTAGATATTGGTCCACATACATCTGTGTGTACCATTCCTAGCAAATTTGCAGTCCTCTCTCCATGTCTACTAAATGGAGACTGCAATGCCACTATAAAGTGAGATTTTCATCATCCCTTTTCTTTTATTAGTTTGTTCAATCTGAAATAAATTATGTCACATATATACAGACCATTATTTAAAGTACCACGTCCATAAAGAATATTATCTCTAAGAATAGAACATTCATTATTCTCAATAATAAATGAAAATCCAGCCAAGTCTAACTTGGGAATAATATTCCTCACAATCGAGGGAACAAAATAACAATTATTTAAAATAATGGTCTTGCCCGTAGGCATATGTAAATGAAATGATTCTACATCTACATCAGCAACTCTTGCTCCATTTCCCATCAGTAGAATCACCTCCTCTTCCTCAAGAGTCCTACTTCTCCTTGGCCCCTCCAACAATTGCAGTCATGAGAACCACAGGCGGTATATAATACCCAAGTAGAAATGACATATTCACTTCTATCATGAACATACCTAAATCAGAAGCGGTAGTCTCACTACCCTTCTTCTTCAATTATGCAAGGTAAACCTTGCAGTTCCTCTTCCAGTGCCCCACCTTGTTACAGTGAAAGCAAATAACTTTGCTCTTGGGGTCTTCAGCTTTTGGTGGAACCGGCATTTTCTCACCTACATTCTTCTTCTTGGAAGAGTTCCTCTTCCTTTTCTTAGGATTGGAACCTTCACCAATTAGAAGAACAGAACTCTTCTTAGGGGGAAAATTCGATTCCGCAGTCTTCAACATGTTGTGGAGTTCAGGCAGGCTGACATCCAACTTATTCATGTGAAAGTTCACAACAAACTGCGAGAACGAACTCGGAAGCGATTGCAATACCAAGTCTTGGCTCAGCTCCCCATCCATGGCAAAACCAAGTTGTCCAAGACGTTCAATCAAATTGATCATCTTAAGTACATGGTCATTCACAGATGATCCCTCAGACATCCTACAACCGAACAGCTCCTTCGATATATCATATCGAACTGTCCTCCCCGCCACATCATACAACTCTTGTAGATGCATGAGGATAGTGTGAGCATCCATATGCTCATGTTGCTTCTGTAGCTCAATGTTCATGGAAGCTAGCATGATGCATTGAGCAACATTTGCATCATCTATCCACTTACGATACACAACATGTTCATCATTATGTGCATCACTAGCAGGTTCAGTAGGCTTAGGTGAGTCAATCACATATTCCAGCTTCTCAATCCTGAGAACAATTCTCAAGTTTCGAAGCCAGTCAGCATAATTAGGACCAGTCAATTTGTGAGCATCCAGTATGCTCCTGAGTGATAGTGCAGAAGACATAACGTACAAAGTAAATCTGTAAATGATAAACACATAACAACACTTAGCAAATATTCGATTTCATTTCAAAACACTATATGAATCGGGTCTTTATTCATAAGTGGCTCCCACTAGTTTTCCTAATTTATTCAACCCCCTACATGAAAAAATTAAGCATTCATAATGCTAGTGGGAATAGGGATCCTACATTCCATTACACAACCCCGGCTATGGCACGAAACGCCATGTAATGTTCAATAGGCAGACAACTCTTGTCAATTACATCTCATGTTATTCCCTAATCAAACTTTAGCCTCTTGAATAATTGAGTCACGGCTGTGGCACGACAAACTCAATATTCTAAGTCAAGTCTAACCCAACATTCCGTACTATTGAATCAGTCCCCAAAGGCCCACGGCTGTGGCACGTAACGACCTTTAGATTCTTATTCAATGTACACATCTCTATGTAATAGACAAGTATTTCTTATTTCGAAATCAAAGCCCTCGGTTGTGGCATGAAACGACAATGATTCAAAAATAAGAACTACTTTTCTATCATGTTGGAAGGCTATGACCGACACAAGCCCGTTGTATCATTGGCCAATTATTACTTGATATTATTTAATTTTAGAGGGATTATATTACGTTACAATCATAATCATATTATAAAGAAATTCTTCCTTTTAAATTAAATATTTCAAATCAATAATCAATAATCAGATGATTCCCAGATCGGGTGGAGCATTGTCAAGAGGCGTCACTTAATAACCCTTTCTTACAGATAGAAATCTGTTGTTGACAGAATCATCCTTTCTCTCATATCGAAAATTCATATTCAATTACGTGTTTCTCAAACACAAGAATCTCATGATTGTATTCATAATATTATTCTTAAGATTATGAAACAATTTCACTATACTAGGTTGTCTAACAAACGCCTTATATTCATTTAAGTTCACCTAAATCTATCATCGCATGATAAACTAAGCATATATCACATATATAAATTTGAATAAACATCAAGGCATGCATGTTACATCATCTAGCATATTGTTCTAAGCAATATACATCTCTATGTATCACATGAAGCATTTAAAATCAATTTAAACAGTTAAAAATAGCTTAAAAACACTTCTGTTAGCTATAAACAGTTCGAAACAATTTCATAAAGTATCAAATAATATACCATTAGAAGCGTCTCAAAAATATGAATCCAACGGCACCAAAATCGCCCAATTCTGAGCCACAACGCGTCCGCACGCGCCTCGAGAAGTTGTCCCACGCGCCGCCACGCGCACACGCGCTGTCAGGCGCGTGTCAGACCTCCCCCCACGCGCGCCCATGCGCCCACGCGCCTCACGCGCCCCTAACCCCTATGCTGACGTCAGTATGACGTCATCTGATGACGTCAGCATGACGTCACTAGCGCGTGTCTACCACGCGCCGCGCGTGGCACGCTAGCGCGTGAGCCCCACGCGCGCGTGGTCGACGCGCGGTCCTCTCCTGTGCGTGTACTGTCGCCGCCTTTTCATCGGTTTGCGTGCATACCTGACATGTCTGATCTCTTCTCTGTCCTTCACTTTTAATTCCGTGCAATACAGATAACAGTTAAGCAGATGTATATACAAACATATATATATACTATATATACATATATTTACTTATTTAATTACGAGATTTAATAGAAACAACTTCAAAAATTCATAATAAAAAATCTATACATCATAAAATTATGAAAAAAATACCCAGACGATCTACAACACTTGTAGAACCCAGATCAACATTCAAAATTATTCTGAGAAATGATTTCTCATCAGACAAAATTAAACAATAATATAACTTGTAAAAATCATAATTAATTCATACAAGCACATAAAATACTGAAATTTTTACCACAGATCTATATGCATACAACCTATGCTCTGATACCATTGTTGGATTTTAAACGCAGCGGGGCATGGCAAAACACTTTTACACACACAAAATCCAAATAAAAGCATATAAATCGTGAATAAAAATTCGAGGGATCGAATCTAACCTTTTAAAATAATTCGGAGATAACGATCAGAGATCCTTAGCAGTTGCTCCTCAAGTGTGAAGCACTCCACCGGTATCCACCAAGAAAACGACTTTTAGGAGGAGGAGGAGGTGGAGAGAATTTGGTTTTCTGAAACTTTTGGGTTTCTAGGGTTAGAATGAAATAGGGTCTATAATAGTGTATTTATAGGCAAAATTTTCAGCTGAAATTTTCCCATAAATAATATTATTATTATCCCATTTATTATTCTCATTAATAATTAAAACACCTTTTAATTATTAATCCTTTTTCTAAACACTTTAGAAATAATTCTCTCTCTTGATTTAATTTCCAAAAATTAAATCCTTAATTAATAATATTAAGAACTTTTCTTAATTAATTTAAAATCAATTAAATCTCATTTAATCAATTATTAAATTTGCCAATTAATTATTTATTTCACAAATAAATAATTATTAGCCATTATTAATTAATTCCTCCACCAATAAATCATTCTCTTTTTATGGTGTGACCCTGTAGGTTCAATATTAAGCTGGTAGTAGAAATAAATAATAATAAAACTATTTTATCATTATTTATATAAATTCTCTAATTTATTAAATATGATTAATTAATTAATCACATTTATTCTACATCGTGAGTGATGCTTCTCAACATATCGCGACTATCCGGATAATATGAATTCACTGCTTAGAATACCAAGAACCTGTCAGTGAATAGTTACCGTACAATAAACTCCTTCTACCCTACAATGTCCCGATTAAATACAAGGCATGGATCTCGTGTCAAGCCTATCTAATTCAATCACTTGCTTACCATTTACTATGCGTAGTTCTATGCAAATTAGAAACTCCTTTCTAATTTCATTCACTCTGGCCAGAGATTCCTGAACTAGCATAAGTGGATCAGCCTTGAACATTCTCTTCCTTCACTGGAAGGGGTAGATCCTTTATTGATCATACACTATCTTCATGTACAAATTTCTATACCCAGAAGAGCCCTAATAATTGTCCCTGGAGACTAAGAACTAAACCAAAGCATAGTTTAGTGTACACAAGATGACTATGATGACCTCAAGTCTAAGGATACTTGTACAACTATCACTAAGTGAACAACTGCTGACACGTGAGTGAACTCCATCAGTTGTTCAGCTAGGCGAGTCATGTTCAGTGAACTTATTCTATAATAAGCACCTACATACTAGCTATAGTGTCACCACACAAATGTCTATGAGAACAGACATCCTTCATAATGAAGCAAGCATAGTATGTACCGATCTTTGCGGATTATTAATTACCAGTTAGTAATCCTATGACCAGGAACTATTTAAGTTTAGAGTTATCATCTTTTTAGGTCTCACTATTATGATCTCATCATAATCCATAAAAAGCTTTACTCTAAACTATGGTATATCTTATTTAAACACTTAAATAGATAGAGCCCGTAATAAAAACAAAACAAGTCTTTATTAATATCAATGAAATCAAAACAGATTACATAAAAGTTATTCCTAAATCCTGATACCTGATTGGACTTAGGACATATTCCTTTCACCTTATTCAGTAAATATGCCGAGGTTTCCAATGCATAACCCCATAGGAATACTGGAAGATTTGCATAGCTCATCATGGACCGAACTATGTCTAACAAAGTTCGATTTCTCCTTTCAGATACCAATCTGGAGGCGTCCACTGGGAGACTATACCATTTACTTTGAGATGATCCAGAAACTCTCCATTCAAGTATTCACCACCTCGATCTAATCGAAGAATTATAATACTATGTTTGGTTTGTTTCTCCACTTCATACTTATATTCTTTGAACTTTTCAAAGGCCTCAGACTTGTGTTTCATCAAACACATATCCGAATCTAGATCTATCATCTATGAAAGTAATGAAGTATGAAAATCACCCATGGCTTGCTTAGACATTGGTCCACATACATCTGTGTGTACCATTCCTAGCAAATTTACAGTCCTCTCTCCATGTCTACTAAATGGAGACTGCAGTGCCACAATGAAGTGAAATTTTCTTCATCCCTTTTCTTTTATTAGTTTGTTCAATCTGAAGTAAATCATGTCACATTTATATAGACCATTATTTAAAGCACCACGTCCATAAAGAATATTATCTCTAAGAATAGAACATTCATTATTCTCAATAATAAATGAAAATCCATCCAAGTCTAACATGGGAATAATATTCCTCACAATCGAGGGAACAAAATAACAATTATTTTAAACAATAGTCTTGCCCGTAGGCCTATGTAAATGAAATGATTTTACATCTACAGCAACAACTCTTGCTCCATTTCCATCAGTAGAATCACCTCCTCTTCCTCAAGAGTCCTACTTCTCCTTGGTCCCTGCAACAAATTGCAGATATGAGAACCACAGCGGTATCTAATACCCAAGTAGAAATTTGATTTAATGACATATTCACTTCTATCATGAACATACCTGAATCAAGAGCGGTAGTCTCATTACCCTTCTTCTTCTTCAATTCTGCAAGGTAAACCTTGCAGATCCTCTTCCAGTGCCCCACCTTATTACAGTGAAAGCAAACAACTTTGCTCTTGGGGTCTTCAGCTTTCGGTGGAACCGGCTTTTCTTCACCTACTTTCTTCTTCTTGGAAGAGTTCCTCTTCCTTTTCTTAGGATTGGAACCTTCACCAATTAGAAGAACATAACTCTTCTTAGGAGGAAAATTTGATTCCGCAGTCTTCAACATGTTGTGGAGTTCAGGCAGGCTGACATCCAAGTTATTCATGTGAAAGTTCACAACAAACTGCGAGAACGAACTCGAAAGCGATTGCAAGACCAAGTCTTGGCTCAGCTCCCCATCCATGGCAAAACCAAGTTGTCCAAGACGTTCAATCAAATTGATCATCTTAAGTACATGGTCATTCACAGATGATCCCTCAGACATCGTACAACCGAACAGTTCCTTCGATATCTCATATCGAGCTGTCCTCCCCGCCACATCATACAACTCTTGTAGATGCATGAGGATAGTGTGAGCATCCATATGCTCATGTTGCTTCTGTAGCTCAATGTTCATGGAAGCTAGCATAATAATACATTGAGCAACATTAGCATCATCTATCCACTTACGATACACAACATGTTCATCATTATGTGCATCACTAGCAGGTTCAGTAGGCTTAGGTGAGTCAATCACGTATTCCAGCTTCTCAATCCTGAGAACAATTCTCAAGTTTCGAAGCCAGTCAGCATAATTAGGACCAGTCAATTTGTGAGCATCTAGTATGCTCCTGAGTGATAGTGCAGAAGACATAACGTACAAAGTAAATCTGTAAATGATAAACATAACAACACTTAGCAAATATTCGATTTCATTTTAAAACACTATATGAATCGGGTCTTTATTCATAAGTGGCTCCCACTAGTTTATCTAATTTATTCAACCCCCTACGTGAAAAATTAAGCATTCATAATGCTAGTGGGAATAGGGATCCTACATTCCATTACACAACCCCGGCTGTGGCATGAAACGCCATGTAATGTTCAATAGGCAGACAACTCTTGTCAATTACATCTAATGTTATTCCATAATCAAACTTTAGCCTCTTGAATAATTGAGTCACGGCTGTGGCACGACAAACTCAATATTCTAAGTCAAGTCTAACCTAACATTCCGTACAATTGAATCAGTCCCAAAAGGCCCATGGCTGTGGCACGTACCGACCTTTAGATTCTTATTCAATGTACACATCTCTATGTAATAGACAAGTATTTCTTATTTCGAAATCAAATCCCTCGGCTGTAGCACGAACCGACAATGATTCAAAAATAAGAACTACTTTTCTATCATGTTGGAAGGCTATGACCGACACAAGCCCGTTGTATCATTGGCCAATTACTACTTGATATTATTTAATTTTAGAGGGATTATATTACGTTACAATCATAATCATATTATAAAGAGATTCTTCCTTTTAAATTAAATATTTCAAATCAATAATCGATAATCAGATGATTCCCAGATCGGGTGGAGCATTGTCAAGAGGCGTCACTAATAACCCTTTCTTACAGATAGAAATATGTTGTTGACAGAATCATCCTTTCTCTCATATCGAAAATTCATATTCAATTACATGTTTCACAAACACAAGAATCTCATGATTGTATTCATAATATTGTTATTAAGGTTATGAAACAATTTCACTATACTAGGTTGTCTAACAAACGCCTTATGTTCATTTAAGTTCACCTAAATCTATCATCGCATGATAAACTAAGCATATATCACATATATAAACATGAATAAACATCAAGGTAGGCATGTTACATCATCTAGCATATTGGTCTAAGCATTATACATCTCTATGTATCACATGAAGCATTTAAAAGCAGTTAAAACAGTTAAAAACAACTTTAAAACACTTCATGGAAATATAAACAGTTAAAAACTTTTATATAAACTAAAATTGATCACTCCATTAGATCCGTCTCGGAAAAATGAATCCAACGGTATATTGCACGCCTAAAACGGAGTTACGAAACTCCCAAAAAATCAATTTTAATGTGGACAGTCGGGTTGTAACGCATTACAGGAACGCGTTACAAGCCCTGTAACGCATTCCGGTGATGCGTTACAACCCTTTTAAGCCATTAAAAGGTGTAACGCATTCCGTGAATGCGCCACAGGGTGTAACGCATTCCCGGAATGCGCGACACCCCCCCTTTTTTTTCTTTTGCAGCAGCCGCCGCTTTCCTCCTCGGTTGTTGTGCCGCCGTACTGTGCCCTGTCTTCCTCCTTTTCCGTGCAGCAGTACAACACAGACAATACAACAGCAGATATACAAACATATATATATATATATATACAACAGAATATACATATATATACTTATTTAATTACGAATTTTAATTGCAACAACTTCAAACCATGATATAACTTGTAAAAATCATAATTAATTTATACAAGCACATAAAATTCTGAATTTTTTACCAAAGATCTATATACATACAACCTAAGCTCTGATTCCAATGTTGGATTTTAATCGCAGCGGAGGCATGGTAAAACAGTTATCAAAGCTTGACTTCATACATGTGAAAGCCCTGAAGATTGTATCAAACACAAAAGACCACTCCTTCCTTAAGTGCTTCTTGTTGAGCCTGGCCAAATCAATTTTATCTCCATAATTGATAAAATCCATGAATTCTGAGATCTCTTCTAAGCTAGAAGTTGCACCCATCTTCTCTGTGGAGATGCCCGGTGCTTTGTTCAAGTCAAGAGCATTGAACTCCACAACTACTCCCTTGATACTGCAGTTTACCACCATTGTCATCTTCATGTGTGGTAAGCATAGAGATGTTCCAGAATTATTGAGAATATCCAAGTACAACACAGGGTTTGTTGTTTGGGCTCCTACAAGGTAGTAATCACCCACAAGCTTCACAAAGCACTTGAAATTATCAGGTGGCTGTGTTGGGTCAACATAAGCTAAAAAGTTAGTCCCATTCTTGGGGATTACAGATATTTGGGTGTTTATGTTCGAAGCCATTTGATGGTGTCATGAATTTGAGTTAGAAGCATTTTTTTAGAGAGATAAAACTTAAAAAGTTGAGAATGGTGAAATATCATTGTAATTAGGTCAATTGAGACCTCGAAAGCGTAAAGAGGGGTTATGTCAAGATGTCTGGATATTTATAGTGTAGAGATGTGACTTCACGATAAAAGAATTAGAAACAGTGAAAAAGTATATCGAGAAGTCACATGGAGCGTGTAGAGAACTCATATCAAGATGTCATTTTCTTGATTCTTATCGAGAGCTAGATAGTGATATATCGATATGTTGTACAAATACCCATTTTGTCCATTAGGATTAAATTATTCTAATTTATATTGTGAGATTATGTCACAGAATTAGAATAGAGTTTATATCAAATGTATTGAAGTAAAATTATTTATTGAATTAAATTTTTCCTGTCCGAGTTATCGAGAAGTCCATATTTGTATTTCAGAGAACTCGACATCAATATGTATATCGAGATATCTACATGACTTATCGAGAAGTCATAAAAAGACTTATCGAGAACTCTATGGAGAAGTCCTTAAAGACTTATCGAGAAGTCATTTTAGACTTATCGAGAACTCAGTTCTCTACAGACTTTTGCTTAATATGATTATGTCTTATATCAATTTCACATATCAACAATATAAATTAACATTTGGACAACTTTTCTCAAAATTAGAAAAATTCCAATTTAGATTTATTTTTGAAAAATAAATATACAGTGAATTCTAGAATATATATAAATCATATTCCAGTTAATTCTTAGTTAAATTAAATTAATTTTGATTAATTAAGAATTATTCAGTTATAATATGCTAGCTGAGTTCTTGCCTTAGGATGAAGAATTAAGCATACCGATTTCACTTACAAGTCTTGTGAAAGTTGCTTCATCCAAAGGTTTAATGAAAATGTCAGCTAACAGTTTTTCTGTTGGAACATAAATGAGCTCAATGGTACCATTTATAGCATGTTCTATGATAAAATGGTACATTACATCAATTTGCTTTGTGTGACGCCCTCCAAACTCGGATCAGAAGTTTGGGGCTTACAACACATACACCATAATATATAAACTTGTATATAAAATATTATATGCATTGACCCTTCTTTACACAACCACGGATCGCAACAGGTTACAGTATGAAAATAAGCCACAACCTTAACTTTTATTATATCATACCAAATCCCAACTAATTCAACTTATAATTGCTAATAATATCGTACTTACAATCTTGCATAACTCATCTACAATATAAAGCTCCTGCTAGCTCGATCCAACTTAACCTAGAATCCTAGCTCGCACACTGGACTGGGAATCCTCGTTACCAATAATTTCCTTTTTAACTGTTGAAAACATAAAAAGATTTGCAAGAGTGAGCTAACTAGCTCAGCAAGTCATAATAGCAATAATTGAGGTTAAACAATAACCAATTGAAATGATTCAGAAGAATCAAGTTTCTGAATAAGCAATGATTAGAATTGGATATTCACTTTTCATTTTAAAAACCAAGGTTAGGCTGCTGATCAGTCACGCACTAACCCGAGCAAGGCTCTCAGCTTTGCTCTATATATTGGATCCAAGGCACACATTGGCCTATTATGACCATGAATCTGGTCCGACCACGAATCTGGTCCACATTTAAAAATAATCCAATTCCAGAATAACAATATGATAAATAATATAATTCAATAAGCTGAATTATAAACAACATTTATCTTGAAGAATAGGGTGATTCACAATACCCTAAAGGTATAACAAGGAATTAAAAAAGATTGGCTTTCAATCAAGGAAAGAATCAGAACGTAGAAGACTAAGGGTTATGAGGATTGGTCTTCTTTTAAACAAGGAATAAGGGTTGGTATGTCAAGCAATTCAGTATCTTAAATCAGTATATGGTAGATATGTATTTGTGGAGTAGTATCGTATGTGTCTGGCTCGTATATGAAAATTCAACAATCAATGGTTTATGAAGAATAAGGCTTATAGCTCAAGATCAATAAGAATCAGGGTTCAAGGTTGAATAGTTTAAAGCGTTTGCAATATAAAACATGATTTATTTTAAATCCTAGCAACATGTTATGAGAAAGTTTGAAAATATTTGCAATATATTTTGAAGAAGGTTCAGAAGTACTTGCCTTATCACAGATGATTACTAACTTTACTTGCATTCATTTCTCGCTTCTATTCAACAACCATTTATCTCCTTTCTATGTCTTGCTTCTATTCACCGATCACTTGCTTTCTTTTTTCTACGCTTCGGTCCTATTTACTGATCACTGGCTTCCTTTTCCTATGCCTCGCTTACTCTCCTAGGCATCACAACTATCTATCAATAGTCAATCACATATCATTCTATTCGTTACAAGCTTCTAACTACTCTTCGTTTCACCCAAATACGACATACAGATTGAAAGTTATGACAAAAACAGTCAAACACTAACCACATAGGCATATAACACATCAATCAGATAGCACGTAGCACATAGCACGTAAGACATTCAATCAAAATAATTTTTCAAAGAAGATTCGGAGTCAAATTAATTTTCCAGGTATTTAATACGAATTTTTGAACATTTTTTGAAATTAAAATGGGACTCCGAATCATTTTCTAATTAAATAATAGGGTTCGAACACCCGAATCTGACTTTAAAATAATTTTATAATAATTATCGAGCCTTGAAAATAATTTAAAATAATATTTTAAAACTCGATACTATTTTTGAGATTTTTTTAAATTAAAAATAAATAATTAAATCTAATTATTAAATCAATTAAAATTAATTAAAAATTAATTAAATTAATTAATCAATTAATAATAAATTAATTGATCATGTAAAATAATTAAAAATTAATTAAAATTAATTAATAAAATAATTCAGATTTATTTTTAAATAAATAAATTATTAAAATAATTTTTTGGATTTAAAATAAATAAATATATATTTTCTGATTTTTAAAATAAATGAAAATATAATTTTTGGAAATAATTAAAACATAAATCCAGAATTTGTAATATTTGTAATTTACACGGTGAATTTTGAAAAATGGAGAAAGAAGGATGACCAAAATGTAAGTTTGGCATCTCCTTCCTCCTTCTTTACTACGACGGCTGGAGAAGCCATTAACGGCGACCTCCGTCGTCCCAAGCTTTTCCGGCCACCCTTCCACCAGATCGACACCACGATTACAGAAAATGATGCCCCGGCCTCCCGAACCACATCTGCAGTAACATATTGGTTGAATATTTACTGAATAAATCGGAGTTTCCATCGGAAAAATACGCCGCCGTTCGTATTATTTTTCCGATCAACCCCTTCCCTGAATCGTCTGTTGATTTCATGGGTACCATTCAACTTATTTTTCAACGATCTACAACATGGCGTAATAAATTTTATGTAATAACCCTTAATAAAGAAACACCTAATTTTTAATTAAGAACATTCATACCAAGAACCCTAATTTATGAATCCGAGAATCAAACACACTTTTCTACATGTTATTGAACTCGGTTTTTGACATATAATATACCAAATTGACTAGAAAAATATTATCTATACGATGGAATCATCAAATCATATTAACAACATCAAGAACAAATTTTCATAATTTAATCTTTAAATAATCCGAAATAAAACAAATATATAAGAAAAATACCTTAATTCCTGCATATAAATGGATGATTGATTATGAAAGTACTTTTAGAGAGCTTCGATTTGATATATGGCAAGCCCGAATCGGTGTTCGATAACGCCCTCGTTCACATGTTTGATTATCAAGAACGCGACATGAATTCGACGTTTTCTCTGTATTTTACGGAATTTTTCTGACTGATTATGATTATACGAATAAAATGAAATAATAAAAGAGCTATATATTTATGGAATATTGGATCGTGTTGGATCGTGTTGGATCAATAAATTAGTTACTTAGCTGCTAAGTAACTGCGAAAATGATCTAACTTGATACCCGTATTGGATAATTATCCAAACCAGGCTTTTTATAAAATACTTTATACGAAAATAATGTAATATTATCCCGTCTTTTAAGAATACGGGTTTTGTTGCTTTATCGAAATTATTATCGTATCGAAAATCTTGCGGCCGGCCGCCCACTGGTTAAACCGTAATCCTGATCGAAAAAGTCAAAACACGGATGAAAGGCATATGTCATAGCCTATTTGTTTATTCGAGGATTTAACTCAACTCAAATAAGAATGTAACAAGTAAATAGTGGTTCTATCGTCAAAGAGATCTCTCAAAGTAACATCTGTCAAAGGATTCAGAAACAATGTTCATCTACAGACTTGAGGAATTACTTTACTGGAAGAAGTTCAAGAAATTGATCAAGCCTCAGTGATATAAATCAAGATTGTGGATTTAATCAAGTGACAGAGATCTCGTCAGGGTATCAAATAGTTACAGGGATTTAATCTGAAAAAATCAAGTTATTAAAGTCAAGACATGAAGAAACGTCACATAAGTTAGTCACTCATGAATCAGACAGTACATCGAGTGTCAACATTGAAGTGGTGGAATTGATTCATAATTTTCAGAAGATTTTCAGAAGAATCGTTGTTGTTCAAGAGTAGTATTAATTCTCTATTAATTAATTAAGTCATATAATTTAATTAAGAAAATAAATTAAATCTGCAAAGATTAATTTATTGATTAATTGAATTAATTGAATAATTATTTCTGAATTAATATTAAATAATTTTCTGAATTATAATTGATTTAAAATCAGTTTTAGTTCAGTAAGACAATTGAGATTGAACTGGCATAACAATCTGGATTATCATACCGATTGTCATGTCAGGCCATTCCTGATTGTCTCACCGAAAGTTCTACTGGAAGGAGAATTATCTTGCCAGTTCATTTTGATAGTCTTGCTAGTTCATTGAATTGTCTCACCGAAAGTCATGGTGGTTCAGCCGATTATCTTGCTAGCTCAACAGATTATCTCACCGATAGTCATGCTAGTTCAATTGATTCTGGTGATTCAATTATTAAAAGACAGAAGCAACAGGAGACTATCAACACTTCAACAACTCAAGAACCGAAAAGAAAAGCAGCTGCAGAACAAAATATTTTCTCTCTCTGCTGAATTCAAGATCATCAATTTCTAGTTTTAAAGTCAAATCCAAACCACTAGAAATCATTCTCTTATTCTTGTGTAACAATCTAGCGGATCATAATCCCTAGAACTTTATCTCAAATTTCTTTTAGCATTTGATCTTTTTATTGCAAAAATAGAAAAAGTTCATGTCGAATTTATTCTAGATTTGTGATAATTTATTTGAGATTAATCCCTTGTAAACGATACCGTTGTTGTAACACCTTTCAAGTTTAATAATAGTTTTATTTAACTTGAATTTTGTTTCAATTTTTTATTCCGCATTAAATTCAATTAAACGGTATTGTTTGTATTCAACCCCCCCTTTCTACAAACATACTGGGACCTAACAATTGGTATCAGAGCCTTCTGATTAACGAACAAATCAAGATCCTAGACTTTTGTGATTTTTCAACTCCTTGAATTTTTATTTATTCAAAAATTCATAATGACTTCACAAAAAGTTGGAACTGTTAAAATTCCACTATTTGATAAAGAAAATTATATTATGTGGAAGAAGAAGATGCTCTTGTTTTTACAAGTTGCAAATCCCAAATATCTGAACTTGTTAAAGAAGGGTCCAAAAATTCCGATGGTTATTGAACCAGAGGTTATAGTAGATAATGTTGTAATTACCAAAGCTAGAACCTATGCAAAAGATCCTCAGGATTTTACTCCTGCTGAACAGGAAGAAGCCTCCTTGGATGCTAGCCTTCAGTTAATTTTAGTTGATTCCCTCGATCCCTTGATGAACAGACATGTGATGAACTGTAAAAATTCCAAACACATCTGGGAAACTATTGAGGTGATTAACGAAGGCACAGAGGAAGTTAGGGAGAACAAGTAAGAGATCCCAACCTCTGAATATGAACATTTTAAATCCAATCCAGGAGAAGGAATTACTGAAGTGTTCGAGAGGTACAATGTATTGATCAACAACCTGAATATAAATGGAAAATATTATTCAGTCAGGGAGATCAACAAAAAGTTCCTTTTAACACTGCCAACTCATCTTGAACATAGAATCACTGCCATAAGAGAAGCTAGAGATCTGAGTGAGATTTCTTTGGATATACTCTATGGTGTGTTAAAAACCTATGAGTTGGAGCAGATTCAGCAGAAGGAAGTCTACGAAAAAGATAGAGTGGTCAGCACATCTACTGCTCTAGTAGCTGAAGGTCAACAACAACAACAACAATCTCAACAGTCAGAGAGAATGGTACAGTCTTCCAAGGCTGAGGAAAATGTGTCAGTAGCAGAATATGATCCTCCTACTACAAATCAATCCGGAGATGATTTTTACTCCTTGGAAGAGCTGAAGCAATTAGAAGATGAGTCAATGGCCCAGATTGTCAAGAGTTTCTCCAATGTTAGATTCAAGGGAAATCCCAAGTTCAAATACAAGTCCACCTACAACAGATTTCAGAAAGGTGGATCTTCATCCTCTAACACCAGCAGAGGTGGATACAAAACAGGGATGGTTGATCGGAGCACAATTCGATGCTTTAACTGCAATGAGTTGGGACACTTTGTCACAGAATGCAGGAATCCAAAGCAAGTAAGGAAGAACTCTTATGATTCTAATCAAAAGAGTAACTCTGAAAGGGCTTATCTGGCAAAGGGAAGAAGCTGGGATGATACTGATAGTGAAGATGAAGAAGATGGGAATCTTGCACTTATGGCTATTGATGGAAATACTTCATTGTCAAGAAAAGAGGTAAAATTTAATGATGCTGAATTAGTTTATCATCTAGGAGGTTCCTTAGATTGTGCTTGTCGTGATAATGAACTGTTAAGTCAGCAGATCAAAGACCTTAAGAAAGAGGTCAATGAATTAAGACTTGTGCACATTAATCAAGACAAATTAAAAGAACAAGTATTTTTTCTAGAGAATATAGTTAACTACTATAGACAACTCGAAACTATTCCCAAAGACAAGATCACCGGTCTTGAGACTAAGGTTAAAACTTACTTTAATTCTTGTTCGAAGGCTAAAGAGTTCTACAGTAAGCAAGCTGTTAATTAAACAACTGGAATAGGTTTTGATTACAATGCTGCTATTGGAGAATTAGGCATAAACTCCCCTCCTCATGTCTGTGCTAAAGGTAGGGAAGTACCACATGTGCTTAAGGGTGTTGATAAACCCCTCTATAAAAGATCAATTGTTGAACTATTTGATGAGACCTCCTTTATTATTCAAGAAGAAATACGTGATGAAGATCGTGCTAATGAGAAGGTTATTTCCAAGCCAAGTGTGTCGAAAGTTCCAGTCAAAGTTGTGAAAGCAACTGAGACTAACTCAGACACACATGAGTTGGATAACAAAAATGCCATGTCTACCATGCATAATTTTCATGTTGTTGATCCCTCTCATAAAGTATGTGGTGTTCCTAATTGTATGTCTTGTGCTTTCAATTTGATGTGTGCTTATTTTAATGGTAAGCATGTTTCTAGTGATAAGACTACTCCTCGTCAGCATGTGAATAATAGGAAGCATGATAAGTCTAAGACTGCTAGTCCTTCTAAGGCAAGAAAGGAGACATTTGTGCCTAAGCCTAAACAAAAATTTGTTAAGGCTGTTTACAAGGTCAAATGTTCAGTCATTGAGAAAGTTGAGAACATTAAAGTTAAGAATGTTGTTTTTCCTGACAAAGGTCAATTCTACAAGTATGTCGGGCCCAACCAAGTTTGGGTTCCGAAGAAGGTTTAATCCATTTGTATTGCAGGGCATTAAATAGATGGAACCGACATTGTGGATTCTTGACAGTGGATCGTCAAGACATATGACCGGAGATAGAGCCCTGCTATCAAATGTGGTTGAGGAAGCTGGCCCAGTGGTTACCTTTGGAGATAACAACAAATGTTTAACTGAGGGATATGGTTGTTTGCAAGCTGGTAATGTTATCATTGAACTCAAACTTCTTTCAAAATTAGTGATTTCTTATTTCATTTAAAATCTTTTGAAATCACTATTGTACATCATTTCTCTCAAAAGATTAAAATGTATAATTTTCATTCATTATAGATCTTAAGTACAATTTATCTCTATATTGCCATATGTTCTGTGATACAGGTTCAGTCTCCAATGGCTTTCTTTTATTGACAGTCATGAGGTAAAGACAAACACAGAAACAGAACCAACCAACACTCTCTTATCACTAAAATAAAGTATGAATGAGCGTGAGGGAGATAGTGCCTTAGTGCACCACATAAGGAAGGTTCTGAAGTCAACCCAGCAACTCTGTCTCCTACAAAGATGAGTAGTATTTAAACCGAGACAACTGCTAGCCCCCATACATCTTCTTAAAAAGATGTAATGGCTGAAAAGGCACAAAAACAGTTACTAGACTCATTCTCTCAATAGGGTGCATCTATTGAAATTTTCCTGTCGGCAAGGCATACGATGTAGTGTCACCACATCAAACATAAACAATTCTTGATGCACAAGGAAAGGTTACACACACAAAGGAGGAGTTGACGAAAAGAAGAGTTTCGACCATTTTAAGGTCAGATTCGATTGTTCAAGGTTCTTTAATGGACCAATTGCCTTTACAGGTGTTAGGAGAGGATACTGATCCAAAAGCCATATATCAGTGGTCAGTGTCTACCTCCCCAGGCTTAAATCCCCTGGATGCATCTGCGGATAGTGGATCTGACATAGGCGCATATCGACAATTTGTTGACAATGATTCAGATATTACCTGATGAGTCACAAGGAAATGTCTTCACATACATTAGAAGGGAACTTTGATCTTTATGCTAAATTCGTTGGATCATTGTTTACCTTCCCAGAATTCAAATCTGGAACCCTAAAAGGGAAACTCGCAACTTGTAGATTATGACTCAGATTCATCTGACGAGTTTAATAAGGACAGGGATTTGCGAACTCCCATTGCACCACCAGTGACCTCCCTAAGGATGGCTAAGGTGATTTTCCTTGCAGGTACAGCTAAATTTTGGAGCTATGAGAGGAGTGATACACTTGTGAGAATGAGTGTAAACACGAGTGGAGAGAAGATTGAAACACATGTGAGGTACACTAAACAGAATCACACACTCACAGTAAGGAAGAAAGAGAAACTACTTGTTATTTCTTTTCCAACCAAGTGAAACATGAGAACTCCTTCAGACAACGGCATACATTCCTTCTCTAAGGGGGAGATAAAAGCTTAAGTAATAGTTTGGAGGATTCCTCAACTAAGGGGGAGAAATAGCAGGGAGGAAAGAAAAAGAAAAAGGTAAAGCATATGTACACTATTCCACACCATTGTTGTTTGTAACTACGGATCCTATTATACGGGAGAGGTGGTAAACACGAAGGTGATCTCCTTTAAGCAGTTGATTCTCATAGGGGGGGGAAGCAAGAGAGATATGCGCTTCTCATCAGGAAATGTGGTTGTACAAAAGAAGATGAAACTACTTGAAGATATGTTCAGTCTAGAGGAACATCTATTTGGAATCTGGAAAATGTTAAATGTTATTCAGAACTTTTCTGCTATTTACTTTGCATTTTTGTTTATATCTATTTCTTATTTGTTAGTTGAATTATCCTCTAGGTATTTGTTGTTATTGTCTAACAAACAAATAGGGGGAGATTGAAAGGCATATGTCATAGCCTATTTGTTTATTCGAGGATTTAACTCAACTCAAATAAGAATGTAACAAGTAAATAGTGGTTCTATCGTCAAAGAGATCTCTCAAAGTTACATCTGTCAAAGGATTCAGAAATAATGTTCATCTACAGACTTGAGGAATTACTTCACTGGAAAAAGTTCAAGAAATTGATCAAGCCTTAGTGATATAAATCAAGATTGTGGATTTAATCAAGTGACATCTCGTCAGGGTATCAAATAGTTACAGGGATTTAATCTGAAGAAAATCAAGTTATTAAAGTTAAGACATGAAGAAACGTCACAGAAATTAGTCACTCATGAACCAGACAGTACATCGAGTGTCAACATTGAAGTGGTGGAACTGATTCATAATTTTTAGAAGATTTTCAGAAGAATGGTTGGTGTTCAAGAGTAGTATTAATTCTCTATTAATTAATTAAGTCATATAATTTAATTAAGAAAATAAATTAAATCCGCAAAGATTAATTTATTGATTAATTGAATTAATTGATTAATTAATTCTGAATTAATATTAAGAATTTTCTGAATTATAATTGATTTAAAATCAATTTTAATTCAGTAAGACAATTGAGATTGAACTGGCAAGACAATCTGGATTGTCATACCGATTGTCATGCCAGGCCATTCCTGATTGTCTCACCGAAAGTTCTACTGGAAGGAGAATTGTCTTGCCAGTTCATTTTGATAGTCTTGGTAGTTCATTTAATTATCTCACCGAAAGTCATGGTGGTTCAACCAATTGTCTTGCTAGCTCAACAGATTGTCTCACTGATAGTCATGCTAGTTCAATTGATTCTGTTGATTCAATTATTAAAAGACAGAAGCAGCAGAAGACTATCAACACTTCAACAACTCAAGAACAGAAAAGAAAAGCAGCCGCAGAACAAAATATTTTATCTCTCTGCTGAATTCAAGATCATCAATTTCTAGTTTTAAAGTTAAATTCAAACCACTAGAAATCATTCTCTTGTTCTTGTGTAACAATCTAGCGGATCATAATCCCTAGAACTTAATCTCAAATTGCTTTTAGCATTTAATCTTTTTATTGCAAAAATAGAAAAAGTTCATGTCAAATTTATTCTAGATTTGTGATAATTTATTTGAGATTAATCCCTTGTAAACGATACTGTTGTTGTAACACCTTTCAAGTTCAATAATAGTTTTATTTAACTTGAATTTTGTTTTAATTTTTTATTCCGTATTAATTTCAATTAAACGATATTTTTTGTATTCAACCCCCCCTTCTACAAACATATTGGGACCTAACAACGAAAAATGTCCGGAATTACCAGATTAGGTTAGGAATGAGTTTTCGGAAGAGTTTCGGGTTGTAAAAACGCAAAAAATAGTTGAAGTTGAACGATTCCTGACTTTATAAAATAATTTTGTAATTATTCAGAAAATGATTAATAAATTCATAAATCAATTTAAAATCATATAACAGTCCAAAAATTACCAGAAAAATACGTTAATTATCAATATTTTATTCTGGTCATAATAAAATTAACATACTTATACTTTACCACATATCAACATCCACATAATTAACCAATCGTTAAATAATTCACCAAAAATCACATAATAATCATTTATTGATAAAATAATTACACGCTATGTCCCGGATATTACATCCTTCCCCCTTAAAAGGATTATGTCCTCAGAATCACACTAAGGATCAGATAATGATACATTCAAGTATCTCACTTCTATTTTCCCAGGTTGATTCCTCAACCTTACAACTTTCATAAACTTTTACTCGTAGCATCATTCATTACTTAACAACCTCTCGCTGACATCATATTCTATCTACTGCTCATATAATTCAACTCAAGTCTCCATTTTATATACAATGGAGCTTAATTGCTTTTCCTGAATATACACATATAAACATCCTATGAACGAGCTATACGTGTGGCGGTGAAGCCAACTCACTTACATTTATCTTGCCTATTTACTGTTTCAAATGGACCGGCATAATGCCCATTTATTCTCTGTTCTTTTTAATTCTAGTAATTCGTACTCATGAAAATTTGCAATAGTTACTGGTTATTGAACCCCATTCCCACATGTTTCTCTATTCAATTAACTTAGTTTATAATCGCTTCTAATCGCATTCGAGGCTCTTTAATCGTTCTTTTAATTTTCCCGTCCATCTGCGAATGATCTACTGAAACCATGGCGTATTCGATTTCTAACGTTCTCGAAATTACTCTAGAGTTAAGAATTAAAATGAGAATCTCGATTGAGTATTATTTACACACAAACTTATCACCATATCATATTTTCCTTGAATCATAATCGAGTATATCTGTTGAGTGAAAATCTCTTACTATTTTGAAGAAAACACATTAACCTGGATGCATCACCAGCATATTCAAACTTGTATTATTATTTATTTTTGTTCTAAGAAGTTCTCATACGAAACTGATTGCAATGATTTCCTTGACGCCTAGTCACTTGTGACGTTTATTCTTTCTTTGTGCGAAATCATCAGAACATCTTCTTTGATATCTATATCTCGTATCATATTCCCGGAGTAGCTTGAATCCCTTGAGTAATCATAGCCAAATTCATATCCTTTAGTTCTACTTTATTTAATACTCGTTCATCTAGGAATGGTATATACTATTCTGGTTCGACATAATTTATCGTATTCTGAATACTCCTGTCAAATCTCATATCAATCAATATTGACCATTTACAATCAATTTCTGGATCTGATGACGTACCTCCCTTTCTTCAAGTAGCAACTAACCCACTTATTGGACAAACTGCTTACTAATAGAAGAGCAAGACTGGGTTTGGATAACCTATCAATAAATTTAATTTACGCTATCCTCACCTTTGGTTCTCAGATGATTTCACTACGACATCTCTTGGAGAAATATATCTATCTTTATTTTTGAAAGTGAACGGTTATAATCATCCATCTAGCCTTTGATGCTCCATCATAATTCTTGGGTAGGTATAATATTTGCTTACATGTTTCTCCCATTTTGTCTTCATGTATGGTCACTAGATATGTTCTTTTAGCCCTTGATACTTAATCATACTTCTAAGATGCATTCCATATCTCAATTTACAAATTCTTCCTCAAACTCTTCACTTTACTCCTGTACCACATAATACCCCTATCTTACCTACATCCCGGCATCTTATAAAATTTCTTTATCATCCTCTTGATTCCACTTCCTCTCCTATTTTCGTTCTTCATTCTCATAGCTCATTTGAAACCAAACTCTTGACATTATACTCATTTTGCTGTCATGTCGAATTAGATTTCAATATGAACTTTGATGCTCACTGTTAGTCCTTTAACAATATAGCAAGAATTACAGAAGGGGGGTTGAATGGAATTCTTGAACCTTTTTCTCGAAATAAAAATGTTCAACTCGAATATAGATATAATGTTTTGATTAGCACAATGCGGAATAGAAATTTAATTGAATCAAAACATAAGTAATTAAAAATAAGAGTCTTTAAAAACTTTCTGGTGGATTTAAACAATTCCACCAGAGATATATATTATATATCGAGAGGACTCTGTGTGCAAGAATGCTCACAGCTGCTTACAAATTGAATTGCTGAGAATACAGGGAAATGCTAAAGATTCTGCTTGCAAAGATTTCTCTATTTGTGTTTTTCTCTCTTTTCTATTTGCTACGTTCTTGGTTTGTATATTACCAAAATTACAAAGTCAAAAAGACTGAATAAATATAAAAACTATCAGTCTTAAGCTTTGCTGCTTTTCGTCCTCTATTACCCAGTTAATGGGCTTCCACAGTAGATTTGTATACATCTCGACGGCTGTGCTCAGCTTTCACTGTTCAACTGCTGTTTGAATTCTTTATATGATCATCCGTTGGATTTTATGAACATCTGTTGGATATATGATCATCCATCGACTTTTTGAACATCTGTTGATGGCTTCATTAATCATCCATCGACTGCTATGCTAAACATCCATTGATAGTCATTTGATCATCCGTCGATGGCTTTGTTAATCATCCGTCGATAGCTATTTTGGCACTTGACTTCATTTCACTTATGTAGAATTACAAGACATCATTTATATACAATTAATCAACCTACTCTGTATATCTAGTTAAAGTCAACATGACTTATAGGCTACTACAAAATCTATACAAAGATGTATACAGAACTGTGCTACAGACTTATTATTATATAAGCTACTCACTCGATGGATAATAAGTTAACATCCGTCGGGACTATAATGAGTTATCCGTCGGGACTATAATTCTTATCCGTGGAGTGCTACATTATTTCACTAAGTAAAATTCACTTAGATGTTTTGTTTATGAAATCATCAAGTACACAACATATGCACAACACTCACAACATCCCATTCGAAAGTAAACATCAATTATCTATATTAATACCACTTTCGATATTTAACAACAACCTAAGTATCAATATTAATTGGAAACTGAATTAAAACTGTGTTTCACACTTCATCCAAAACAGAAATACTTGGTAAATCATTTATGGTATGATAATCAAAATAATTTAAAAACTTTGCAGATAACAAAATCTCTTTGATTGTCTAAGAAAATCCATATTAGTGTGGTTATTAATCTCTGCTTTATTCCATCTCCCTTCTTCCTTTTCTTCCTTCCTTCTCGTTGTTTTATCTTAACTCTTTAGCTCTTGAAAACATTCTTCTCGCTTGTCCATACAAATAACTTTTTATTTCTCTTGTCCATTATGAAGGGCATATTCATCCAAGTAAAAACTCACACCTTTGCAGCAATTTATGAATTCTACTGGTGTCCTTACTTTTTCCCAATTCCTCATCGCTTTGATTTGAAAGTCACATCAAATTTTGACTTAATCTAATTGAAATCGATTTCCATCTAACTGGCCATTAATTGGTAAAATTAACCAATTAACTGACTTAATTAATCAATTACACCAAGTGATGACTAGCTACATGAAATCAAAGACCAATTATATATAGTCGAATTGGCTGTAACAACCACTTTCAAGAATCGAGATCACAACTATTTGGAGTATCAACATGAATATCAATAACACACGGAAGTATAATTTCTATTTTTAAGAGTAGGGTATTTTCCGAAAATTTGGGCAGCATCTCCTTTATATTATTGACTACCAGTCGGACTCAAGCCGACACTAACAATCAATCACACAACCAACAATTAATCAAACAACCAACAATCAACACTCAAATATACCAATCCACTACCACTTTCTAAACTCACCATTTCACCACCTCACGTAATATTAATCACTACAACCCATGTCTCTAGTTCAACTTAAGATTATAGTAAACAATTCTTATTATACCATACCTTTTTCTCATATTTTATGATTATAACAGAATATCACTACTGAGTACAATTATAAATTATTCTAGAATTCTTTTAGTTCGTGTTTCAATTCAAGCTCTCTAATTAACAATTTATCCATCCTTGAAAACATCCACTTAATCTTATTAGTCAACTTATTCAACTTCTGAGAACCAACACCTGGTCTCAACCAACACTCTTATAATCTTGTGAAAGAATTCCCTTTGGTTTTAAAACATCACTTCTTAAAAATTCTTGCAGTTGAATCACCGTATCTTCGTCTCCCCTTATGCCTTTTCATACTGAACTTCTTTCACTGGCTCAGTTACGAGCATCAAATTTACCATAACTCATTTACTTAAGTGGAAAAACCCAACCATTCCTTGAAGAACACCTTTGAAGTTTATTTGTAACTAGCATTTCTTCGATCTTGAACCTTCATGACAAGTATCTCTCACATGATTGAGGTATGCTTCATCTTCACAACGTATTAATCGATTATTATTAAGAATTTCTTCATTCGCTTTTGTTGTCCAATCAATCATTTGCCTTATCCGATATACACATCTTTACTTTCTTATTCCTCTAATTAATTTTCCTCATACGGTTTGCTATCTACTTCCATTTACGCCAAAATCTCAGACTTGTAATGTATCGTGTATACAGATTTTTGCCTCTGATGTGATATCCTCGTAACAATCCCGTTATCGGCATAATGGTTCTTCTCTACACGTAAATGTCCACCATTTATCGGCTTGCAATTATCCACACTTTTCACATAACTCCATCTGCTACACGGGTTCATTTCACTTCCTTTTAAAAACATTTAAAGAATAGACCTCACACAAGAGGGAATTTGTGTATATGATTCTGATGGAAAACCTTTTGTAAAGAATAAGAGTACAAAGAAAAAATTGGAAAGATTCATGAATCAACAAATCATGATTGAAGAAGAAATAATGAATAATTATTTAGATAGGAATGGGACAACCATATTTGTACTCAGGATGACCAGTCTTTCATACTATATGGCACACAACACATGATTAGGTGGCGTCCCACCAGACTCTTTGTTATTTTGACAAAGCGTCACACCATGACACTGCTTGTCCCAATCAGAAAGCAATATTTTGGAGAAAGAATGATTTGAAAGAGATTCAACAATTTTCTTGTCACCTTATAGAGATGATCATGAAAGAAGTTCATACTTTATTCAAGATTCATAAGAATGAATGCTATTATAGAAAAGAATTATAGTATTGGTCGTTATCCACATTTCATCTGTTTACAGTTTACAGCTTCAATGTTTGTCCAATCAATAGATCTCATTCCGAGTCATATATCAACTTTAAAAAGTTCTCATAAATGCTTTCTTGAATCGATCATTAGAATAATTTCCTATTTATTAGGTCTTGTATCTTTAGCGTCATGCTTCCACATTCAATATTTTATAACTCGGCCCTAATCGCATGCTTATGAGATTTACAATCTTCACTTCAAATTTTTTTTATGCTACTGATCATTCAACAAATCGACTCTTTTGCTAATAACCTTCTTCCTTTAGATAGTCTGAAGATTTCCTTATTCTTCTTTGCTCGTACTCGGCTTCTCGTGAATTGACATATTCTTTGAACTCTAATCGTCTCCGAAATTGGATGAACAGTTTCTCTGTACATTGGTTCTGTCGTTAAATTTATCAAACAAGATTTGCACTCTTCTGTTGGGAACAAAGAAATCTTCTCCATAATAGCGGGTCCACTTGGCCTTCTTAAACGAACCATACTAACTTCTAGAACAAGTATTCTTCTAGATAATCTGAATCTTATAACAAACAAAAACTCAAGTAGTAGTTTGACAATTATATTTTTAAAACTTGTTTTCTTTCAATGAATTTTAGAAAAATTTTGTGAGGAAAATCTCTTTTGAAAACTGTTTAATATTTTGAAAATAATACACCTGGTCGTCATTACTATATGAGTTGGTTGTTGCCATTTTTAATAATTTCAAGGTATCAAATCAGGGAAGCAATCAGATAAGAGCCCATTCATCTCCATATATTATCTACCCCTTATTGGGTCCATTTTGACTTCATTGGTTAACAAAAACTCCAGTTACCGTTGCATACTATCGTATTCGTAACTTCACTTCTAGTCTTCCATACTGGTAACATTCCCATCATCATCTCTTACGATTACTAGGTATAATAAATCTATCCAGTAATCATCAGATTTATTTTATAACACAAGGTCGATTTATATCACATTACTTCTATACGTATCATGTTTGATCATAACATCATCATCTAATTTCAAGAAAACTCTCAATTTCCAATCCTTTCAAATTTCTTTAAAGATTCATCTAGCTCACTCCACAAGATAATCGTGGGTGGCATACTCATTAGTAGCTCCATATAACCTGGTAGCGGCTATCATTTGGAATAACTAAATTCTCTCTCTAGGTTCCTTCCCACCTTTCTTAATACCTCGCATACTCACCATATGATGTAGCTCTCGAATGCATCTGCATAGGTGTTGTTACTTCATACGACGAGTTTTAAACGGATGTTATAGAACAGGGTGTAGAGTAGACAGAAAAGATGCACCCACAGTTGATTATCTGGTAGAACAAGAATTAGCATGTGGGGGATTCTCAAATAGGTAGTCTCGCATCAAGGGATGAGATAATAACGTGAAAAGGTGCAACCGCCGCAACAGGATGTGACATGGCTAACACCAGTGGAAGAGCAGGGTGTGAATCAGATGATAGTCTTCCGACTGAAGGCTCCGAATGATTAGACGATCCAGGGATAAAAGAATCTTCTATCGCCGCCATCTGGAAATTGCATCGCTAGATAAGGATCTTGAATCTCATCACGGATCGCACTAAAATCTACTATTTGGTCGCACTCAACCAAATAGTAGATTTCTTAATTCTAATCTTACCCTTTACCTATTTCTGACAATCTAGGCTTATTTTAGTGACTTATAACCTGTAGCTCTGATACCAACCTATGACGCCCTCCAAACCCGGATTAGAAGTTTGGGGCTCACAACATATACACCATAATATATAAACCAGTATATAAAATATTATATGCATTGACCCTTTTTTACACAACCACGGATCGCAACAGGTTACAGAATGAAAACAAGCCACAACCTTAACTTTTATTATATCGTACCAAATCCCAACTAATTTAACTTATAATTGCTAATGATATCGTACTTACAATCTTGCGTAACTCATCTACAATATAAAGCTCATGCTAGCTCGATCTAACTTAACCTGGAATCCTAGCTCGCACACTGGACTGAGAATCCTCCTTACCAACAATTTCCTTTTTAACTGTTGAAAACATAAAAAGATTTGCAAGAGTGAGCTAACTAGCTCAGCAAGTCATAATAGCAATAACTGAGGTTAAACAATAACCAATTGAAATGATTCAGAAGAATCAAGTTTCTGAATAAGCAATGATTAAAATTGGATATTCACTTTTTATTTTAAAAACCAAGGTTAGGCTGCTGATCAATCACGCACTAACCCCGAGCAAGGCTCCCAGCTTTTCTCTATATACTGGATCCAAGGCACACATTGGCCTATTATGACCACGAATCTGGTCCGACCACGAATCTGGTCCACATTTAAAAACAATCCAATTCCAGAATAACAATATGATAAATAATGTAATTCAATAATCTGAATTATAAATAACATTTATCTTGAAGCATAGGGTGATTCACAGTACCCTGAAGGTATAACAAGGAATTTAAAAAGATTGGCTTTTAATCAAGGAAAGAATCAGAATGTAGAAGACCAAGGGTTCAAGGGTTACAAGGATTGGTCTTTTTTTAAACAAGGAATAAGGGTTGGTATGTCAAGCAATTCAGTATCATAAATCAGTATGTGGTAGATATGTATTTGTGGAGTAGTATCGTATGTGTCTAGCTCGTATCTGAAAATTCAACAATCAATGGTTTATGAAGAATAAGGTTTATAGCTCAAGATCAATAAGAATCAGGGTTCAAGGTTGAATAGTTTAAAGCGTTTGCAATATTAAACATGATTTATATTGAATACTAGCAATATGTTATGAGAAAGTTTGAAAATATTTGCAATATATTTTGAAGAAGGTTTAGAAGTAATTGCCTTATCACAGATGATTACCAACTTTACTTGCATTCATTTCTCGCTTCTATTCAACAACCACTTATCTTCTTTCTATGCCTTATTTCTATTCACCGATCACTTGCTTTCTTTTTTCTACGCTTTGGTTCTATTTACTGATCACTGGCTTCCTTTTCCTATGCCTCGCTTACTCTTCTAGGCATCACAATTATCTATCAATACTCAATCACATATCATTCTATTCGTTACGAGCTTCTAACTACCCTTTCTTTCACCCAAATCCGATGTACGGATTGAAAGTTATGATAAAAAAAAGTCAAACACTAACCACATAGGCAAATAACACATCAATCAGATAGCACGTAGTACATAGCACGTAAGACATTCAATCAAAATAATTTTTCAAAGAAGATTCGGAGTCAAAATAATTTTCCAGGTATTTAATACGAATTTTTGAACATTTTTCAGAATTGAAACGGGACTCCGAATCATTTTATAATTAAATAATAGGGTTCGAACACCTGAATCTGACTTTAAAATAATTTTATAATAATTATTGAGCCTTGAAAATAATTTGAAATAATATTTTAAAGCTCGATACTATTTTTCAGAAATTTTTAAATTAAAAATAAATAATTAAATCTAATTATTAAATCAATTAAAATTAATTAATAGATAATTAAATTAATTAATCAATTAATAATAAATTAATTGATCATGTAAAATAATTAAAAATTATTTAAAATTAATTAATAAAATAATTCAGATTTATTTTTAAATAAATAAATAATTAAAATGATTTTCTGGATTTAAAATAAATAAATATACATTTTCTGATTTTTAAAATAAATAAAAATATAATTTTTGGAAATAATTAAAACAGAAATCCTGAATTTGTAATATTTGTAATTTACAGGATGAATTTTGAAAAATGGAGAAAGAAGGATGACCAAAATGTAAGTTTGGCATCTCTTTCTTCCTTCTTTGCTACGACGGCCGGAGAAGCCATTAATCGAGACCTCCGCCGTCCCAAGCTTTTTCGACCACCCTTCCACCAGCCAAGATCGACACCACGATTACAGAAAATGATGCCCCGGCCTCCAGAGCCACATCTGCGGTAACAGATTGGTTGAATATTTACTGAATAAACCGGAGTTTCAATCGGAAAAATACGCCGTCGTTCGTATTATTTTTCCGATCAACCCCTTCCCTGAATCGTCCATTGATTTCAAGGGTACCATTTAACTTATTTTTCAACGATCTAAAACATGGCGTAATCAATTTCATGTAATAACCCTTAATAAAGAAACACCTAATTTTTAATTAAGAACATTCATACCACGAACCCTAATTTATGAATCCGAAAATCAAACACACTTTTCTACATGTTATTGAACTCGGTTTTTGACATATATTATACCAAATTGACCAGAAAAATATTATCTACACGATGGAATCATCAAATCATATTTACAACATCAAGAACAAATTTTCATAATTTAATCTTTAAATAATTCAAATTAAAACAAATAAATAAGAAAAATACCTTAATTCCTGCATAAAAACGGATGATTGATTATGAAAGTACTTTTCGAGAGCTTCGATTTGATATATGGCACGCCCGAATCGGAGTTCGATAACGCCCTCGTTCGCAGGTTTGATTGTCAAGAACGCGACATGAATTCGACGTTTTCTCTGTATTTTACGGAATTTTACTGTGTTAGGTCACACACACTGTAGAGGGGTGAATACAGTTTATAGTACACTCAAATCGAACTTAAAGAACTTGAGTAACAGAAAACAAACTTTATTGAAACAATAAACTCTGTTACAATATGGAACTGTTACCTCTCAGTGATGAACAAATATCACGAGAGCTGCTAGGGTTATAAAGAATAATAACTTCGATAATGATAACACTTATAGTGTAAACCCTATGCCTGTGTTTATATACTACACAGTTACAAGATAATCGCTAATTGATATGGAATATAATTCTGCTTCCTAAAATATATCAATCAGATATCTTCTATTCCAAGTATTCCATTCTTCACGGAATTCCTTCTTCATGCATATCTCTTCTTATGTTTTATCTCTATCTTCTTTCCTTTAATCAGCTACTGTCCTTATCTGATTGTCCTTCAGCACTTAAGTTCTGATATCTATCTTCTGATGATTATCTCCTGATAATATAAGTACTGATATCCTTAAGTCCCGACTACCAGTATAAGTACTGATCTATCCTGTTCACACAAGATCTGAAAGCTAAACATAAAACATATTAGCCATGACATTATCAAATATATCTAACAATCTCCCCCAACTTGTAAATTAACAAAATATACAAGTTAAACAGATATTTGATGATGTCAAAAACATTAAGTACAAATGCATGGGAAATAGACTAGATAACTACAACTTACAGTCCTTAAAGTTTTACCACTTTCAACTTCTGATAACAACTTCAATCTGTATAAATATCATAATTTAAGCAGTTGTAGATCTTCGACTTGGCTTCATTAACTTCTGATCTCTCTGATGTCAGGAGTTGTTCTGAGATAGTTCTTCAACAAACATTTCTCAGCATATCTTAGTTCATCAATCATTCTCCTTTTAACACCTTTAAGCTCTGCAGTATCTTCACCAGTTTGAAAGATTGCAGCTCTGAGATCATTAATCTTTGCTTTCCTTAACTCCTGGTCTAGTCTTATGACATAAGCTTTGTCAGATTCAAGATTGAATTCAAGTCCCTTAATACCAAGATACGTTCTGATCTGTGCAGTATTAGGCTTCATATCAACAATATCCCCATTGTGATCTCTGTACTTTGGAACATATCTGCTGTCAGACTTAACAGAATAAAGCCTTTTCTGTCTCTGAATCTGTTCTTTTAAGTAGTTTGCAGCAGTCTCTGTTATTCTGTCATCCACTTGAAGTAAGAAAAGTACATGCTCCAATTCTTCAAAATACTTCAAAGGAATGGCATTTTGTCTTATATGATAAACCCTACCATCTGTCATGAAATACAACATGATGTATTCTTTCAAGTAGGTATGGTAAACCATCTGTACAGATTTTAGTTGATTCAATCTCTCAGGAGTTGCTCCAATACCTGGTTCACTCAAGGAAGTTGGATCATCGGTAGTGTTGTGTACTCTTCTTTCATCAGCACTTCCCAATCCAGTTTTATCTCTAGCTTCCTTTCCAGTAACTACTCTTGCTTCAAAACCACTTGGAGTAGTCTTCAAAGATTGAGTCTGTTTTGCTTTAGTGAATCCTGGTAGGAGTGTTTTAGATCTATTTTCTGATATCAAGTTAACTTGAGCACTGTCAGAGGTTACTTGCTTCTTTTGAATATCAGAACTTACAATTTCTTGACTCTGAACAAATTGAGCCATGTCAGAGGTTGTTTTAAGAACTTTTCTTGAAGTCAGAGCAAGATCATCTTTTCCATCAGTAATTTCTTCTTCCTCAGGAGGTACATAAGGCTTGATAGGTTCACCAACCTTTTCTTTACCCTTGGATCTTAGATCTATCTGTGGTTGTGATCTAGCCAAAGTTTCTTCAGTATGTATCCTTTCTTTGATCACAATGCCTTTAGATTTTGGAAGTAACTTTTTACCAGAAGCTTCAGATTTAGATGTGACTTTCTCTGATTTAAGTCTGGCTTCTTCTTCCTTTAAACTTTCCAAGTCCATCCCTGGATTTTCTTGAAGAAATAACTGTCTTGACATTTCCTCATCAAGATCTAGAAGTTCATTAGAATTTATCCTTTTACCAGCAGCAGAACTTATTCTTTTCCCAGTATCAGAACTTGTTCTGTGACTAGCGTGTCTTGATGTAAACCTTCTACCTTGACTATGACCACTACCCATTCCAGAGTTTCCTTGGTCATCTTTTCCATCATCCTTTCCTTGCAGTGTCTTGTTGGTTTTGCATTTGGACTTAATTACCTTCTCCCCCTTTTTGGCATCAGCAGGTAATATAAGAGAGATAAGTAATTCCACTGAGGTCTGGATTTCAGTAAGTTGCGATTTCTGAGAAGCTTGATTTGTCAGAATTTGATCAATCTGAGCTTGTTGCTTCTCTTGAGTTTTCTCAATATAAGCAACCCTATCAATGGTAGGTTGGAAGAACTTTTTCTTATCAATTTTCCAAACTTGTTCCTGTTTGATAAAGTTCTCCTGAATCTTGTGTAGCTCTGCATGAGTGTTGGAATGAAGACCTTGTAGATGTTTAGTACTCAATGCAGTGACTCTAAGCTGGGTTTTAAAATCATCAGAATGTAACATTTCATCAGCTTTAGTCAAGTGCTCAGCAAGATGTAAAGCATTTGGAACACATGAAACTGAGTTCCATTCCTTAGTCCACTCCTGACCTGCAGGAGTTTCACTCCAAGGTACTGGTGCATCCCTGATAACAAACTCCTTTACCAGTGCAGACTTAGGAAGAGTCAGTGGAGGAGTATGTCCTGAAGGACCTGCTTCATCAGCATCTACAGTTGTAGCAGCCTCACCAGTATCTCCAACATTTGCAGCATCAGAACTTAGAGAATCAGTATCTTCTGATAAGACAACAGTGTGAGTAGCAATGGAGGCTTCAGCATCCTCTAATTGCTGATCTGATACTAAGTTCTGATCAACAGCCATATCCTGATGCTCACCTAAAATCTAATCATCAGCATCTTGATGCAGAGAAGGTGTTAGTGATAACTCAGGAGTTTGAACAGCATCAGTAACAGGTGTTGTGGAAGGATTATTTGCTGTTGGAGCTTCTAAGAAAAGTATTTCAGGCACAACCAGGTTCTGAATATCAATTTCAGCACTTGTACCTGGATCAACAAGAGACATAGAAGGTGAATTAGCCTTGTCAGATACAGGTTCCTGAGATGGAGTTGATGGAGAAGTGACTGGAGCAAATTCCTTGACTTGTGAGATCAGAGATTCCTGATCCCCTTCCTTAGCTGCTTCCTCCTCATCATCTGAAACTGGCCTTTGTGCCCTCTGTTTCTTGTACTTCCTTGTTAATTTGGATTCCTTGGGAGTTTCAGGAACCGTCATACGTCTAAGCCTCTTGAGAAGCCTAGAACCCCCAATTGCAGAATCCTTCTGAGAAGTTGCCTTCTCAGCTTCATCTACCACAGGTTCTGAAGAAGGAATCTGATCCTCAAAATCTGATTCATCTCTCAAAGTATTTCTCCTCCTCTTTTGAGGTGTTTGAGGAACAGTCTTTGTTCTCTTTGGCTTAGAGGATGTAGGCTTCACAGTAGGTGCTGAAGAAGAAGGTTGAGTAGTCTGTGAAGTGGAGAGATAGGATTTGAGATAAGTTCTGAGGGTAGGTTGAGTAGAATGAGAGGTAGGTACTGAGGTTGATGGATTTTGGTTATGGTGAGTCGGTTGAACATTTGAGTAAACAGATTTGTAAGTAGCAGGATCAGCATTTACCAGAATCTGTTTCACAGACTGAGGAATCTGTAATTGTCTCACCATTGATTTCTTTGTGTCAGCATTTATCAGGTCGTTAAAGTACCTTTTTGCAACCTTAAAAGATGGGGTTTGAGTGCTGACTAACTGGGGTTCAGCAGTACAATACGTATAAATAAGTTGACAGAATCTAGCAAAATAAAAAACATCTCGATCTTCTGTCATCCTATCCCCAATAAAACCAATTATACCAGTTGCAAAATCAAAATGAGTTTGATGGATAATAGCATACCCGATGTGCTGACTCAGAATTGGGATGACATCAAAATTTGAACACTTGTTGCCAAAAGCCTTGGTGATGCAATCGAAGAAGAAACTCCATTCTCTTCTGATATTAGCTCGTTTCAACTGTCCAAGTTTCGTCTGACTCTTTTCATATCCCAAATCAGTCATTAACCCCCGAAGTTCTGATTCCCCTGGTATAGAGAAGGTACAATCTTCTGGAAGATGTAATGTTCTTCGTACTGTACCAGGAGTGACTACATAGGATGAATCACCCACTTGGAAGATAATACTGGGAGTTCCTCGTTTACCACCATCATCAAAAACTCCAGTCCTCCAGAACCGCATAACTTGTTGACTTGAAAATGATTCAGGTTGAGTTAAGGCGTACCCAACCTCACTATGTGCAAGAAGATCTTGCACAAAGTGCAATTCAGATGGAGCTTCAGCATGATCAAGAATTGCAGCATAGTTGTTTGGAACAAACTTTGCTCCATCAATGATTAAATCCTTTGGTGCCATGTGAAAAAATATTGAAATTCAAGTATGCCTGTTAGGTGTTTGAGATAATGTCTGTATGAAAAACCAACGTGAGAAAGAATGAGAAAGAGAGTAAAAGTAAGAAGAGAGATAAAGTATAAAGAAAATAAAAGATTAAAGAAATCTTCTCTCTGTTGTTCTTATACTCTGAAAAAAAATGTTACCGTTGGACACCTGTCAGACATGTAGTAATAACGGATAGTTACTGGGCTCGAGAAAACAGGAATGATTACTTACCCAGTTGCCTTGTTTCAAGGAAAAACCGTTCCATTTATCAAGAGACACAATTTTAATTCAAAATTTAAACCGTTAGCACTGATTGAATTATTTTTCACTGCAACATTAATATTCTGAAAATGAATCATGTTAAAAATGACCGAGATAATTTCGATGAATAAGTGCTGACAAAGAATCAGAACTTAAATAAAGACAAAATTTAAATGGTCATCAGAATATCAAGCAGGATTTAACAACACAAGATAAAATAACTCAGAGACAAAATCTTGAAGTAAAAACAGTTTTCATTAATATATCAAGTCAATACATATATGAAATAGAAATTACATCAATACAAGATTTTCCCTAAGCTTCTAATCCTAACGTCAACAGCTTTAGTCCTAGCTAAGAAGCCTGACAAAGCTGAGGATGAAGAAGAATAGGAAGAAGACGAGATTAAGTCATCTTCCTCTTCCTATCTTCGACGAACAAGATGGCGAGTCGTATGATTCGCCCTTGCAGACGGATACGACGAAGGTGAAGGTCTCTTCGAACGGCCACCAGATCACGTTTGATAACCTCTGGAAATTGAATCCAGAGATTGTGAGGGATGTTGGTGATAGGGTAGGGAGTTGGAATTCCATTCAAAAAGACATGCACAGTCTCATCACCGTAATTGTAGAACCAGCCAAATTCAGCCATTTGTGATAGTAAATGAAAAACAAGACTGAATTTGTGATAAAAGTGTGATGAGAAGACTAATGTGAAGTGGCTGTGTATATAGGCAAGAGAATGCCAAGAGACGCAAAGATATTTAATGCTGACAGGTAGAATTAATTCTACCTCGTCTCCCTAGACTTTGAAAAAGAATAACAGTCATTGGAAAGAGGAATCATGGTCTAGACCGCACAAGACACAAGAAATAGTGGACTGTTCAAGTACAAAACCATTAATCCTAATCATAGTGACTATTAATCTTCCACTTCAACATATGCGAGTACAAACTGAGACTGTTATTAAATTTCATTCAAAGATAAGCCAAGTAAAGGATTAGACTGAGAAATCAGAACTTAGACCTATACCAGAACTTAACAGTCATCAGAACATAATTTCTTAACTCGAAAAAGGAATGCTCATCTTAGTAAATCCTCATACAAGTTCTTAGTTATGAACGTCAGAACTAAATCATCAGAACGTGTAACTAGAACTTGTCCTCAGAATTTGTGCAAAAATGATACAATGACTGTTTATATACAATAGCATAGACCACCACAGAAATTTTCATCATTCAGATGGAGTGATTAGTGTGTGCATTAAGCTAAATAACAGACAAAGAGTAAAGTCTAATTCACTTCAGTACATCTTAGAAATAAGGCATAACTAAAATTTTGCTAAAGATCTGTCATGGTCCTGAAACCTACTGAAGAATGAGTTTATGCTTGAGTCCACCTCAACTGTTTTGTGCTAATTTTATGCATCTTTTGAAATTCTATTTTACAGTGGCTTCTCAGTGTAAGTGAGTCACGACTGTTTATCAGAATTTATGCTATTATCAGAGTATTTCTCCAGTAATCATAGAGTGTGAAAAGTCACCAAGAAAATATTTTGCTTTTCTAATGCATATTTACTTAATACCAGCAATGCACTTGGGTCGTCCCTTTCACATTTTTACTCTAGATCTCAAAGGAGTACCTGATTTTAATCTTTGATCTTTTTGTTTTTTCTTTTGATAACAGAGGTCTATCAGCACTTAGTACATTCAACAGTTTTACTAGTATCAGAACTTAACAGATGAGTAGCATTATTCTAATTTGTGACTTAGTAATAAGATATACAAAGTAAACTTAACTAAGCTCAATTATCAGAATTTGCTAGTGTCATAAGATTTCCACTGAAATAATTACTTCTTCCATGGAATCATTTGTTTATTGAAGATTACTAGGTCAGTATCTAGCACAGTTATCCTCATAGGATTGAATAGGTACTAGAACAAACATATCACTTATCAGAGTTTAGAAACATATATCAGACAACAGTCAGTACTTAAAGACATTTATCAATTAAGCACAGAATACACAATGAGATTAATTCTGTAAATACTGAGCATAAAGTCTGATAACACAGAACAAGTCTAAGCAGATTTAAAGAAAGAACCTGAAACCATTCCAAGTTCATTTATCAATCTTGTAAAAGTAGCTTCACATAATGGTTTTGTGAAGATATCTGCCAACTGTTGATCTGTGGGAACAAAATGCAATTCCACTGTACCTTCATCCACATGTTCCCTGATGAAGTGGTACCTGATGCTGATGTGCTTTGTCATTGAGTGTTGAACTGGATTACCTGTCATAGCAATAGCACTTTGATTATCACAGTAAATAGGGATTTTGAAATATGTTAACCCATAATCCAGTAACTGATTCTTCATCCAAAGAATCTGTGCACAACAGCTTCCTGCAGCAATATACTCTGCTTCTGCAGTTGATGTGGAAATTGACTTTTGTTTCTTGTTGTACCAAGAAACCAATCTGCCTCCAAGAAATTGGCAGATTCCACTTGTGCTTTTCCTGTCAATTTTGCAACCTGCAAAATCTGCATCTGAGTAACCTATTAGTTTAAAATCTGATTCTCTAGGATACCATAATCCCAGAGCAGCTGTTCCTTTAAGATACTTAAAGATTCTTTTTACAGCTGTTAAGTGAGGTTCTCTTGGATCTGCTTGAAATCTTGCACAAAGACAGGTAGCATACATGATATCAGGTCTACTAGCAGTTAGATAGAGTAGAGAGCCAATCATACCTCTGTAGTCAGTAATATCTACTGATTTACCGGTATCCTTATCCAGTTTTGTTGCAATGGCCATTGGAGTGGATGCACTTGAACAATCTTGCATTCCAAATTTCTTTAGCAAGTTTCTGGTGTACTTGGTTTGACAAATAAAAGTGCCTTCCTCATTCTGCTTGACTTGAAGGCCCAGAAAATAGCTAAGTTCCCCCATCATACTCATCTGATATCTTGACTGCATTAGTTTGGCAAACTTCTTGCAAAGTTTGTCATTTGTAGATCCAAAAATGATATCATCAACATAAATCTGGACCAGAAGTAAGTCCTTTCCATGGTTGAGGTAGAACAGTGTTTTGTCTATTGTCCCTCTGTTGAATCCACTTTCCAGAAGAAACTGAGCTAAAGTCTCATACCATGCTCTAGGAGCTTGCTTAAGTCCATAAAGTGCTTTATCAAGCCTGTAGACATAATCTGAATGTTTGGTATCTACAAAACCTGGAGGTTGTTCAACATATACCTCTTCCTCCAATTCTCCATTGAGAAAAGCACTTTTCACATCCATTTGAAAGACAGTAAACTTTTTGTGAGCAGCATAAGCCAAAAATATCCTTATGGCTTCTAACCTAGCAACTGGTGCAAATGTTTCATCATAATCAATTCCCTCCTGTTGAGAATATCCTTTTGCAATCAGCCTTGCCTTATTCCTTGTAATTATGCCATCACTGTCAGTTTTGTTTCTGAATACCCACTTTGTACCAACAACAGATCTATTCTTTGGTCTTGGCACTAGGGTCCAGACTTTGTTTCTTTCAAATTCATTTAACTCTTCCTGCATTGCTTGCACCCAATCAGCATCTTGAAGAGCTTCTTCTACTTTCTTTGGCTCAGTCTGAGAGAGAAAAGAATTGTATAGACACTCATTTGAAGTACCTGTTCTAGTTCTGACACCTGCATCAGGATTTCCAATTATCAAATCAGGTGTATGTGATTTTGTCCACTTCCTTGCAGATGGAAGGTTTTCTCTAGAACTGGATGCTCCCCCATGATCCATGCTATCTTCATTTTCATTTTCTGATGCTCCCCCTGAAACTATGCTCTCTGAGTTGGATTCTTCAGTATTTAGATTTTTAGCACTATCAGAACTTGGCTTATCAGAACTTGACGAATCAGAACTTGAAGAGCCAGATGCATGTTCTGATGTTTCTTGAGATGTGGTAGGATCTTGAGTATGCTCCCCCTGCATAGGTGCATCTTCCTTTAACGTAGTCACCACAGTTTCAATAACATCAGAGTTTAATCCGTCAGAGTTTGTAGTATCAGGACTTAGACTGTCAGGTTTTTCAGTATCAGAATATGAGTCTTCATTTTCAAATCTCAGCTGATCATGGTCAACGAAATCTTTAAGACCAGTGATCTTCTTGTCATCAAAAGAGACATTGATAGATTCCATGACCACTTTTGTTCTCAAATTATAGACTCTGAAGGCTTTTATGGAAAGTGGATATCCAACAAAGATTCCTTCATCAGCTTTTAGATCAAACTTTGATAGCTGTTCAGGATGAGTCTTGAGAACAAAACACTTGCATCCAAATACATGAAAATATTTCAGATTTGGCTTCTTTTTCTTCACCATCTCATATGGTGTTTTTCCATGCTTGTTAATGAGTGTTGCATTTTGAGTAAAACAAGCAGTCTGCACAGCTTCAGCCCAGAAATAGGTTGGAAGCTTTGCTTCTTCAAGCATTGTACGTGCAGCTTCAATGAGAGTTCTATTCTTCCTTTCAACAACTCCATTTTGCTGTGGAGTTCCAGGAGCAGAAAATTCCTGCTTTATTCCATGGCTTTTGCAGAACTCTTCCATTATCAAATTCTTGAATTCAGTGCCATTATCACTCTTTAAAATTTTCACAGAATCTTTGACCATTTTATCCAGCTGTTTGACATGATCAATCAAGATAGATGCAGTTTCACTTTTTGTGTGCAAGAAATACACCCATGTGTATCTGGTGAACTCATCCACTATGACCAACGCATACTTCTTCTTTGCAATAGACATGACATTTACTGGACCAAATAGATCAACATGTATAAGATGATAAGGCTCAAGAATTGATGATTCAGTCTTGCTCTTGAATGAAGATTTTCTTTGTTTGGCTTTCTGACATGAATCACAAAGACCATCAGGAGCAAATACTGTGTTTGGCAATCCTCTCACAAGATCTTTCTTGACCAGTTCATTTATATTGTTGAAATTTAAATGAGAGAGTTTCTTATGCCAATTCCAGCTTTCTTCAATTGATGCTCTACTTAATAGACAGATTGCAGAGCCATCAGTACTTGTTGAAAGCTTAGCTTCATAAATGTTACCACGTCTATATCCTTTCAGAACAACTTTGCCTTTAGATTTACTCACAATTTCACAGTGTTCTTCAAAGAAATCAACATGATAACCTCTGTCACAGATTTGACTTATACTCAGAAGGTTGTGTTTAAGTCCTGAGACCAGAGCTACTTCTTTAATGATGACATTCCCAAGATTGATATTGCCATATCCCAATGTTTTTCCAATGTTGCCATCTCCATAAGAAACACTTGGGCCAGCTTTCTCCACAAAGTCTGATAGCAGGGCCTTATTTCCAGTCATATGACCTGAACATCCACTGTCCAGAACTAGAATATTTTTCCTGTTGCCCTGCAATCATAAAGACCACTAATTATTAGTTTTAAGGACCCAGACTTGCTTGGATCCTTTGGTCTTATTAAGTTTGTTAACATTTGCAGCGGATTTAGCATCAGAGTTTATGTTAACATTTTTCTTATCAAAATTTACATTATCAGACTTTGAATCAGAATTTATACTAGAAGGAACAATGGAAACTTTCTTCAAAGAAGGTTTTATTTGATAATAATCATAGTACAGACTATGATATTCCTTACAAGTATAAATGGAATGCCATAAACTACCACAATGAAAACAAGGATTTTGTGGTTTGTATCTAACTGACTGACTCTTAACTCCTGATTTTGAAGGTAAGGAGTTAATATTCTTATTTTTCCTGCAAAAAGAAGCCAGATGGTTAGAACTTCCACAGTTATGACATGTTTTCCTAGGTGCATGAGGAACAGGTTTATAATCATTGCTTTTATTCACACCTTCCTTTCTATTCCTATTTTTCCTAGGTGATTTTACCTTGTTTACATTCTTGACATCTTTCAGCTTATGCTTAAGCTGCTTCTTTGTCATTAAGCCTATGTTTACTTCAGCTGTCTTTTCCTGTTTTAGTTTATCAGAAGTTAATTCCTCTTTAACTTCTGATTTCTCATTATCAGACTTTACAGTTACAAACTTAACAGGTTTTAACTTTGGCTTTTGCTTAACAGCAGGCTTAATTTCTTCAGTTCCTTTATCATTCTTATTTTCTCCATAACCTAAGCCCTCTTTCCAATTTTCACTACTTAGCAAATTTTGAGTTGTTCTGCCAGAGTTAGTCCAAGTCCTGATTATCTCTCTTTCCTTTTCTAACTCAGTTTTTAGAGATTCATTCATTTTTAGCACTTCATCCCTAACATAAAAAGCATCATCTCTATCCTTCTGAGTTTGATGGAATATGACTAACTCTTTTTCTAAGAAATCATTTCTTTTCTTATATGCAAGATTTTCAGAAGTTAATCTTTCACATGTTAAAGTTTGATCTCTATAGCTAACAAACATGGTTTTAAGATATCTTCTCAACTCATTAATATCATCAGTATGAAAAGCATAAGTAGTCTGAGGTACCTTTATTTCAGCAGCTTCAGAACTGCTCTCAGCACTTTCTTTATCAGCCTTTGCCATTAATGCATAGTTCTCCTCACTTTCAGAGTCTGAGGTGTCTGTCCAGCTTTTCTGCTTTGTGACAAGAGTCTTGCCTTTGTCACCCTTTACCTTCTTGCAGTCAGGAGATATGTGGCATTTCTCACCACAGTTATAGCATTTAACATTGGTGTAATCTCCTCTGTCAGACTTTCCTCCTCTTCCTTCAGATCTTCTGAAATTCTTCTTATCAGAACTTATGGTTTTCCTGGGAAACTTCTTTCCCTTCCTGAACTTCCTGTATGCAATCTTTGTGATTCCTTTCACCATAAGAGCACACAGTTTCATCATCTCCTCATCAGCATCAGTCTCAGGCAAGCTTTCAGAATCTGAGTCATTATCACTCTCAGAACTTGATGACTCAGTATCAGACTTTATGAAAAGAGCTTTACCCTTGTCTTTCTTTGAGGAAGCTGCTTTGGGAAATTCTTCTTCAGCCTTAAGAGCAACTGTCCTTGACTTTCCTCCTTTCCTCTTGCTTCTTTGTTCCATCTCCAGCTCGTGTGTCTTGAGCATTCCATAGATTTCGTCAAGAGTTGTTTCATCAAGATTGTAGTTGTCTCTTATTGTCGTTGCCTTCAAATCCCAGCATTCAGGAAGAGCTAACAGGAACTTAAGGTTTGAATCTTCAAGATCATACTCTTTATCAACCAATGACAAATCATTCAAATGTTTGACAAATCTATCATATAAATCATTCAATGACTCATTAGTCTTTGAGTCAAAGTGTGCATACTCTTGAGTGAGTATTGTCTTCATGTTCTTCTTAATTGTGTCAGTTCTCTGACATCTTGTTTCCAGAGCATCCCATATCTCCTTAGCAGTCTTGCAGTTGATTACCCTGTTTGACATTACATTATCAATGGCACTATGCAGTAAGTGTCGTACCTTAGCATCTTTAGCAATTGATGCTATGTCCTCAGCAGTATAATCACTCTTCTCCTTTGGTACGGTCGTTGCTGCTTCACCTGCAACTGCAACAGCGAGTTTGGTTGGTTTGTGAGGACCTTCCTTGATTCTATCCAGGTATTCTGGATCTGTTGCTTCCAGGAACATGGTCATCCTTACCTTCCATATGGGATATTCAGATGGTCTCAGTATGGGGACTCTGATGGTCTCATACCGACTCTGAATTTGTGTCTTTGGTGGTTCCTCAGTAGTGGTAGGCTTAGTTGGAGTTTCTGTGTCCGACATGATTGTGTTTGGATCTTTAACTGTATGTAAGTTAACAGATAGGCTCTGATACCAATTGTTAGGTCACACACACACTGTAGAGGGGTGAATACAGTGTATAGTACACTCAAATCGAACTTAAAGAACTTGAGTAACAGAAAACAAACTTTATTGAAACAATAAACTCTGTTACAATATGGAACTGTTACCTCTCAGTGATGAACAAATATCACGAGAGCTGCTAGGGTTATAAAGAATAATAACTTCGATAATGATAACACTTATAGTGTAAACCCTATGCCTGTGTTTATATACTACACAGTTACAAGATAATCGCTAATTGATATGGAATATAATTCTGCTTTCTAAAATATATCAATCAGATATCTTCTATTCCAAGTATTCCATTCTTCACGGAATTCCTTCTTCATGCATATCTCTTCTTATGTTTTATCTCTATCTTCTTTCCTTTAATCAGCTACTGTCCTTATCTGATTGTCCTTCAGCACTTAAGTTCTGATATCTATCTTCTGATGATTATCTCCTGATAATATAAGTACTGATATCCTTAAGTCCTGACTTCCAGTATAAGTACTGATCTATCCTGTTCACACAAGATCTGAAAGCTAAACATAAAACATATTAGCCATGACATTATCAAATATATCTAACATACTGACTGATTATGATTATACGAATAAAATGAAATAATAAAAGAGCTATATATATTTATGGAATATTGGATCGTGTTGGATCGTATTGGATCGATAAATTAGTTACTTAGCCGCTAAGTAACTACGGAAACAATCCGACTTGATACCCGTATTGGATAATTATTCAAACCCGGCTTCTTATAAAACACTTTAAACGAAAATAATGTAAAATTATCTCATCTTTTAAGAATACGGGTTTTGTTGCTTTATCGAAATGATTATCGTATCGAAAATCTTGTGCCAGGCCGCGCACGGGTTAAACCTGTAATCTGGATCGAAAAAGTCAAAACACGGAAACTGTTCGAAATTACCAGATTAGGTTAGGAAGGAGTTTTCGGAAGAGTTTCGGGTTGTAAAAATGCAAAAATCGTTGAAGTTGGACGATTCCCGATTTTATAAAATAATTTTGTAATTATTCAGAAAATAATTAATAAATTCATAAATCAATATAAAATTATATAACAATCCAAAAATTAGCAGAAAAATACCTTAATTATCTATATTTTATTCTGGTCATAATAAAATTAACATACTTATACTTTACCACATATCAAGATCCACATAACAACACCAATCGTCAAATAATTCACCAAAAATCACATAATAATCATATATTAATCATTTATCGATAAAATAGTTATACGCTATGTCCCGGATATTACACTTTGTTCTAGAATGATTGACAGGATAAGCAACTATGGATATTGCACTAGTGTTATCACGCATGATAGGAATTTTCTGCAACATTAGTCTATAATCCATTAGTTGGTTTTAATCCAAAGAGCTTGAGCACAACAACTTCCAGCAGCTATATATTCAGCTTCAGATGTGGAAGTTGACATAGACTGTTGTTTCATACTATACCAGGATATAAGTCTTTGACCAAAAAATTGACAGCTTCTACTTGTGCTCTTCCTGTCAACCCTGCATCCAGCAAAATATTCAAAAGTTTATAAAACAACTACTTCAAAACCAGTTTCCTTGGGATACCAAAATCCCAAGTTTGGAGATCCTTTCAAATATCTGAAAATCCTCTTGGCAACCACTAGATGTGCTTCTTTAGGATTTGCTTGAAATCTTGCACACAGACATGTAACAAACATGATGTCGGGTCTACTTGTAGTCAAATAAAGAAAAGATTAAATCATTCCCATATAGCTTGAAATGACTACACTATTTTCTTCGTTATCTTCATCCAATTTTGTAGTTGTAGACATATGAGTAGATACAGGTGAGCAATCCACCATTCCAAACTTATTCAAAAGATCTTTGACATTCTTAGTTTGACTGGTGAAAATTCCATCACTTATTTGACTAACTTGAAGGCCAAGGAAGTAACTTAATTCTCCATCATGCTCATCTCATATTCACTCTACATGAGTTTTGAGAATATTTGACATAACTTCTCATTAGCAGATCCAAAGATGATATTATCCAATAGATTTGGACTATGATAATGTCATCGCCAGATTTCTTGTAGAAGAGAGTTTTGTCAATTCTGCCTCTACTGAATTCATTCTTGATCAAAAATTCCGACAAAGTATCATACCATGCTCTTAGTGCTTGCTACAAACCATATAGAGCCTTTAATAGACTGTAAACAAAATCTGGAAAATCTGAATCTTCAAATCCAGGGGGCTGTTACACATACACTTCTTCTTCTTCTTCTTCTTCTAGTTCACCATTAAGGATTGCACTTTTGAAACAACCGGTATTTCGCTATACTTAATAAAGTTGTGTGTGTGTGTGTATATATATATTATAAATTATTAGAGACTTGCATGAATATGTATCGATTATGTGTTTATGTGGCTAGCATAGCAAAATATTATGAATCAATAAGCGAGGTGTTTTATTAGAAATTCTGTGTGTGATTTTAAAAATATTAGTTTATGATGAAAATTAGTTTTCAAAAATAGTTTTCTTTTAAAATTATAAAAGTGATATTATAAAATTTCTAAAATTCTAAATTTTTTATGGTATGGCTTTTGTAATTTATGAAATCATATTTGTATTTATAAAAATCATTCTTTTAAATGAGATTTGATAATGTGAATAATAATTATTCGATTACTAGATTACCATTGCATGCAATTGTTCATTCAAAAGCAGAGAGAGATATAATGGTCAATTCCAACCCCACAAGCACTTTTTTGACTAGCCAGTTCCTAGTTTAACCTTGCATGTAAACCTTGGTAGTATTACTAGAAGGATAATCAAGTAATTTCTCCATCCCACTACCAAAACAAGCACATAAAACTCATAATTTGGACAAAGAATGATCATTTCTATCATACATTTTCTCCAACTTTCATCTTGACTTGCTTTACTGAGAAGACAAGTTACAGATTCTGCTTTAGTTGAGTTGAAGTCAGCTAGGTACATATTTCCTCTTCTCACACCAGTGAGAACCACTTTGTTGTTTTGATTGTTAGTCACAACACAGGCTTCTTTGTTGAAGGTTACTGAGTTGCCTTTGTCACAAAGCTGGTTGATACTCAACAGATTATGTTTGAGACCATCCACTAAGTCAACCTCTTCAATGATGACACTGTCCTTTGAAATCAAGCCATATCCCACAGTATAACCTTTGCTGTCATCTCCAAAAGTAATACTTGGGCCAGCTTTCTCCTTAAACTCTGTGAGCAGGGTAGAATCACCAGTCATGTGTCTTGAACAGCCACTATCCAAGTACCAAAAATTCTTTCTGTTTCCCTGCACACATCAAAATCAAATCAAGTTGATTTTGGTACCCAAGTTTCCTTGGGTCCTGCCTTGTTAGCTTTCTTTTTCTGTTTCATAGGTCTTAACTCATTTGACTTAGGAATTTCAGATTCTTCCTTAGTCATTTGGGTTGGGCCTTTAAAACCATTTCATGCAACAGAATTATCATGCATATTATGGCTAACAGGAAATGACATGCTTGGTGCAAACATGTTATTCCAGTAAGGCATGCTAAATGGCATTTGAGGCATATTGTATGCAGCATAATATGGATTAGGTGCAAATGACATATTAGCAAACTGTGCATTCATGTTCTGTGTAGGCATAGCATTAACAGGCATGGGAGGCATGGCATTCATGTTAGGAAATTGAGGTTGAACAGACATGGGAGTAGGCATGGCAGATTTGCAATTAACAGACAAATGATTTACACAACCACACTTGACACATACTTTTCTAGGGGCATATTTATCAGGTGTATAGTTATTGTGTTTGTTGATCCCTACTTTACCATTCCTATTGTTTTTCTTTTTAGTATCTGTTTTTACCTCTATTTTCTCAAGTCTGTCACTTAACTGTTTGACAGTCATGTGACCAACATTAGCCTTTTTCCCTTTCTTAGCTTGACTTGACTCTCTTGAAACAAAGTTCTTGGAAATAAACCCATACTTATCATTTAGCTTGATTAATTTGGCTTTGCTAATGGGTTTGCTTACATCCGACGGATGAGGATTTTTTATCATTCGACGGATAACACTTTTTATTATCCGACGGATAATCCTCATCATCCGTCGAGTCTATATCTGTCAGCAACCCATCTACGAAAATAGGTTCTAGTTTCTCTTTATTCTTTTTCCAGGCTTCATCACAAAAAGACTCAATTCCTTGAACTTTAGTGATTTGAGCATGAACATCCCTGGATGTTTTCCATGCTTTAATCACCTCTTATTCACGCTCGAGCTGCTTCTTCAAAATTTCTTCCTTTTTCAAGGACTCGGTTAATTCCTCATTGGCAATCTTACACTCAATTTTTAGATTCTCAAACTCAACAAACTGAGACTCAAGCACATTATTCCTCTCACTTAAAAACAAGTTGTTTTCTTTGATTTTATCATTTTCTTTAGTGAGAGACTTAAGTGTAACACGCAAATGATACAATTCTGTAGACATGTCATTTATTGCATCATTACACTCAGCTTTAGATAAATGTGCAAGGTTTGTAGTGATTACCTGATTGCTTGAGGAACTTGTCTCTGTTTCATCAGACTTGGCCATTAGGGCTAGATTGACATAGCTGACATCTTCATCGTCATCCAAACCATCAGCTGCCCAGTCATTCTCTTGTGTAATAAAAGCCCTTTCATTTTGTTAGAGTAGATCAAAGTATTTTTGCTTATAATCCACAGACTCAAACCTTTTCTTACTGGAATCTGACTTTCTACACTCATTTGAAAAATGCCATGCCAAGCCATATTTGAAATATTTGAATTTTGACTTATCCACCATGTTTCTATTTGGCTTGGCTGCTCCAAAGTTCTTCTTGAACTTGAGCTTGGCAAATCTTCTTGAAAGAAATGCTAGGTGCTCATCAATGTCCTCCATGTCATCTTGGCTCAATGAATCTTCACTTTCTGCAGCTAGCCCCTTGCCCTTATTCTCATAGACCTTTGACGTTGATTCTACAGCTTCCATCTTCACTTCCTTCTCCTTTTCCAGATCAGCAACTAGTGCAATGGATCCTCCTTTCTTCTTTCCTCTCTTCATTCTTTCATCCTACTCTATCTCAAGCTCATAGGTCTTCAGAATGCCATACAGTCTCTCCAAAGTAAACTCCTTATAATCTTGTGAGTTTCTCAATGAGACTGTCATTGGTTTCCATTCCTTTGGAAGAGATCTGAGAAATTTCAGATTGGAGTCTTTAGTCTGATAGACTCTTCCATGCAACTTAAGAGCATTTAGTAGTTTTTGGAATCTACTAAAAATGTCAGTGACTCACTTTCTTCATTGTGAAAATGCTCATATTGCTGAATCAGGAGCTGCATTTTATTTTCTCTTACTTGCTCAGTGCCATCACAAATTATCTGTATTGTGTCCCAAACTTCCTTGGCAGTTTTGCAGTTGATGATGTTATCAAACATGTCTGCATCAACACCATTGAACAGAATGTTCATGGCTTTTTTATCTTTCCTGACTTGTTCAATGTCAGGATCAGACCATTCATGCCTCGGCTTTGGAACAGATGGCTCGTTTCCTGTTGCAGCTCTCATTGGAACATGAGGGCCTCTTTCTATGTAGTCCACATAGGCCTCATCTTGAGAAAGCATATGAAGATGCATCTTTACCTTCCAATGATGGTAATTATCTTGATCAAGAAAAGGAATCTTGACTCCAACATCTTTCTTGTTCATCTTGCTGAATTGTTTTGATCTTTAAACTCTCTGTAGATTAAGAGCTTTCTCTGATACCAATTGTTAGTCCCTTAACAATATAGCAAGAATTACAGAAGGGGGTTGAATGGAATTCTTAAACCTTTTTCTCGAAATAAAAATGTTCAAATCGATTATAAATATATTTGTTTTGATTAGCACAATGCGGAATGTGAACTTAATTGAATCAAAACATAAGTAATTATAAACAAGAGTCTTTAAAAACTTTTTGGTGGATTTAAACAATTCCACCAGAGATATATATAATATATCGAGAAGACTCTGTGTGCAGAAATGCTCACAGCTGCTTACAAATGGAACTACTGAGAATACAGGAAATGCTAAAGATTCTGCTTACAATGATTTCTCTGTTTTTGTGTTTCTCTGCTATCTCAGTTATTTTTCTATTTGCTACTCTCTTGGTTTATATAATACCAAGAATACAAAGTCAAAAAGACTGAACAAATATAAAATCTAACAGTCTTAAGCTTTGCTGCTTTTCGTCCTCTATTACCCAGTTAATGGGCTTCCACAGTGTGTTTGTATACATCTCGACGACTGTGTGTCAGCTTTCACTGTTCAACTGTTGTTTGAATTCTTCATATGATCATCCGTCGACTTTCAGAACATCTGTTGATGATTTAATTGATCATCCGTCAACTGCTATATTAAACATCCGTTGATAGTCATTTGATCATCCGTCGATGGCTTTGTTAATCATCCGTCGATAGCTACTTTGGCACTTGACTCTATTTCACTTATGCAGAATTACAAGACATCGTTTATGTACAATTAATCAACCTATTCTGCATATCTAGTTAAAGTCAACATGACTTATATGCAACTACAGATTCTATACAAAGGTGCATACATAACTGTGCTACAAACTTATTATTATATAAGCTACTCACTCGATGGATAATAAGTTAATTATCCGTCGGGACTATAATGAGTTATCTGTCGGGACTATAATTCTTATCCGTCGAGTGCTGCATTATTTCACTAAGTAAAATCTACTTAGATGTTTTGTTTATGAAATCATCAAGTACACAACATATGCACAATAATATAACCTCGCGAGAATAGAAAGAAGGCCATTGTTGGCGAGTTCAAATGAACTAAACTGGATACAAGTTCGTATCTATACCCTGTTGATCAGTCAGGATACAGTGCAGATCTATATCCCACTATATAGATCCCGTCGGGCACCCAGGCAATACAGCACATCTCAGGGATCCGGTTATGTCCTGGTCCTTAGGATTAAGTAAACTTAATCCCAAAAAGTATCACTATCCAGTCCATGGATTAGCAACTGGAATAATCGATATGCTTTGATATATTCTAATCATCAAAATATATCAATATTTGTGAATAACAATTGGAATATGAACAATGAATTCAAATGAAAAGGAGAAATCATGAATCGAAATGAAATATGAACAAGAATCAAAAGAGTGCAAATGTGATAAGAATCTGAAGAAATATCACTATTCTGAAATTAGAATAGGGGAAAAACTTGCCTTCTGCGTGACTCAATGCAATTATATCACCTTCGTCTATCACCGACTCAACCTACCTTGCTGGCTTAGCTTCTGTTAAAGAAATAGACTGGTTTAGTCATTTTGTACTTCAATTGCGTCTTGAACCGACTTCACATTGTTCCTATTGTCTATCCATGCGCTTATGACTGACTCGTATATTATATATTAACAAGTAAGACTCGATTAACCACATAATATACATAAGCACTTAAGCACATAATCATTTTCAAAGTTATAATAATTTTTAGAATCAAAATCGACTCGCTGATCGCTCAACTGATCATTATCTAACTCGTTTCCTATTTTTCGGAATTTTTCGGACTCGTTTCGGCACGCAATTCGACTAATAATCAAACAAATAACAAATTCAATTAATTTCTAGAAGAAATTTGGCTTTAATATTATTTTTAATGAAAATAATTCATTTTTTTGAGTAAAAGGGCTTTCGATTCGCTCGAATCGGACTAACGGTCTAATTAATATCAATTAAACACGACTAAATCAATTTATTATTCAAAATAAATAATTATTACTAATTTTTAAACCCTAAAATAATTTTTAAATAATTATTTAAGAAAAATTAGAACTAAAAATGATTTTTCTATAATTTTTGGAATTAAAATGAATTTATTATGATTTATTGAAAATTATTTGATTAATTATCAAAATAATTAATCATTTTTAAATCATTAATAAATAATTAATAAATAATTAATAATTAATAAATAATTAAGAAAATAATTAAATCTGATTTTCAGAAAATATTTCAGAATTATTTATAATATAAATTCATTAATTAAATAATTAATTAATCAATTTGTAAAATAAATATAAGTCATTTTATAATTAAAATAAAATAAAAATAAAATTAATTGCAGAAACATTTGTCAGAAACAAAATCCTGACAAAAACTGATCAAACCCGGGTTGCAAATCGGGTTGCAACCGGGTCACCAAGAACATCCCAGGTCGGGGATGAACTCACCGGAAAATTCCCAGATTCCGGTGGGTTTCCCGGACTCCGACGACCTCTGTTCCTGGCCAAACGAGCACCGTTTGGTACCGTTTTTGATCCCAAATCATTCCAAATTACTTCCCCAACGTCATTCAACTGAAAAATGATCAAAATCATCCCTGAATAACAATCTCCGATCAAATTGACTTAACTTTCCGGCCAAAATCCTATCTTTTGATTATGTACATGAAACTTAATGATTTATAGTGCAAATCAAAGCTAAAGAACAGTATAATCAAACCCCTAACATATCAGGAACCAAAGATTCACCAAAATCACGAAGCTAGATTTTGAAAATTGAACATAAACCCTAGTAATCGAATATTACTATCCAGACATCGTTCATTCAATTAAACACATTGAATCGACTGTAAATCATCTAACAAAGCTATATCAATCATCAAAACATCATAATAACCCTAGAATCAAAAAATCCTAATTCGAACATAAACCCTAGAAATTGAAAATAAAAAAACGATGCATTAAATCATGAAATTGATGCTAGAAACAGAAAGAATAGATCAAAACCTTCGATTTGGGTACTAGAATCACTTAATTTGATGCTGTAATCTGCTCGAAATTACTGGTTTAATTCTCAACCCGACCCTGTTCTTCCCGACCCGATTTGTAGAGAATTTTGTAATTTTTTGATTTTTAATTACTTAATTAATAATAATTAAATAAAAATTAGGCTATTTATAGTAGTGAAATTAATACTACTAAATAAAATTAAGGCCCTAATTCTACATTTTTTAAAATTAATAGGCCCCTAATTTTATAATTTTTACGTATTAAAATTTAATTTATTAATATTTTATATATACAATATATGCCAAAATTTCCCAAAAATTGTGGATAATGCAAAAATACAAAGAAATGGTGTAAATGAAAGTCCTATAATTTTATAAAAATAAAAATGTGATTTTTGTGGGATTTTTAACACCCAATGGAGCCCGAAAAAGTCATTTTTCGTAAAACGAATTTTTTTATAAAATACCTAGATGTTCAGAATATTGCGATGGTAAAAGCCGTTTGATGAAAAATAAGGCCCATTGTTTTATTTGAAATACCTGCTTTAAAATCATGATTCGGGTCGTAAAACTTTTGAAATGAAAGCTATAAGTGAAAAATAAAATATCTGAAAAATATCTTAAAAATACCTGGACGACACAGAATGCACGTAACACATAGCGATTAGGGTTTGACAGTTAATTTCACATAAATGACACATTAACACACATAATTTATTATAAATATGAAATAATATAGTCGTAATTTTCCCAGACATTACATCCTTCCCCCCTTAATAAGATTCTGTCCTCAGAATCTCACTATGAAAAAAAATGATGATATTTCTCTAACATTTCACTCTCAAGTTCCCAAGTTGATTCTTCAACCATAGGGTTTCTCCACAATACTCGCACTAAAGACATAGACTTAAAATTTTTATCGGCTGTTCTACAAAAGACAAATCAGGTTGGTTATCTACCGGTTCATACTCTATTACATGCCTAGAATCAGGATTATATCGCTTAAGCATCGACACGTGAAACATATTGTGAATATGTTGCATATGAGGCGGTAAAGCTAATTCGTACGCTATTTTTCCAACTTTCTTCAAAATTTCAAATGGTCCGACGTATCGTGGCTTCAATTTACCCTTGTTGCCAAATCTGGTTAATCCTTTCCATGGCGATATTTTGAGTAACACGGGCTCTCCTTCCTGGTAGTCCATATCTTTCCTTGCTTGATCTGCATATTTGCGTTGTCTATTTTGTGCTGCATCCAATCGCTTTCGAATAAGTTCTATCTTTTCTTTAGTCTGTTGGATTAATTCTGGACCCAAAATCTTGCATTCTCCAACTTCATCCCAATATACCAGTGATCTGCATTTTCTTCCATATAACGCTTCGTACGGTGGCATTCCAATGCTTGCGTGATAGCTGTTATTGTAAGAAAATTCTACCAGAGGTAGATTCTCATCCTAACTGCCTTCGAAATCAATCACACAAACTCGTAGCATATCTTCGATTGTTTGGATAGTCCTTTCATTTTGCCCATCGGTTTGCGGATGATAAGCGGTACTCATGTTTAATTTAGTTCTAAGGCATTCTTGAAATTGTCTCCAAAATCTTAAATTGAATCGAGGATCTCGATCAAACACGATAGATATTAGAACTCCATGTCGCATCACAATTTCCTTGAGATACAAGTGCACTAGCTTGTCAAGCGAAAATCTTTCATTAATTGGTAGAAAATGTGCCGACTTTGTTAGTCTATCAATGATTACCCATATCGCATCATGATTTGCTTTAGTCCTTGAAAGTCCTACCATAAAATCCATCGCTAGATGTTCCCATTTCCATTATGGAATATCCAATGGTTAAAGTAACCCACTCGGACGTTGATGTTCCACTTTAACTCGCTGGCATATGTAGCATTTACTTACCCATTCGGCTATCTCCTTTTTCATACTTGGCCACCAAAAGTTTTCCTTCAAATCGCAGTACATTTTTGTACTTCCTGGATGAATGGAATACTTTGAACTGTGCGCATATCGCAATATTTCTTCTATCTGTTCTGCCACATTGGGGATCCAGATTCTTGATGCAAAGCGTATGATTCCTTCGTTATCCTTTTGAGTTGTGATTTCTTATCCCGTTAAGTCGTCATCTTGACTCATCACTTCTTCTTGACAGCAACGAATCCTTTCTAGTAATTCCGGTTGAAAAGTCATAGCATAGATAGCTTCATTAGATCCATCGGGAACACGAATTTCAATTTCCAACTTGTCAAATTCCTTGGCTAATTCTTCACATGAAGTTAACAGATTCAATCTCTCTTTCCAGCTCAGTGCATCTGCCACAACATTCGCTTTTCCTGGATGATAACTGATCGTAACAGCTTAATCTTTAATCAACTCCAGCCATCGGCGTTGTCTCATGTTCAGTTCCTTCTGCGTAAATATGTACTTCAGACTTTTATGATCCGTGTAGATTTTGCATTTCTCACCGTAGAGATAGTGTCTCCAAAGTTTCAACGCAAATACGATAGCTGTTAATTCCAGATCATGTATAGGATACTTCTATTCATGAGGTTTTAGCTGTCTCGAAGCATATGCAATGACGTTATCATGTTGCATCAGTACACATCCTAATCCGCGGTATGAAGCTTCACTGTAAATGACAAAATTTCCATGCTCATCTGGCAATACGAGTACCGGTGCGGTTACTAACGGATTCTTCATCTCTTGGAAACTTCCTTCACATTTATCATCCCATACGAACTTTTCACTTTTTCGAGTTAACTTGGTTAGTGGCGTTGCTATTTTCGCAAAATCTTTGACAAATCTTCTATAGTATCCTGCCAATCCCAAGAAACTCCGAACATCTGTCGGTGTCTTCGGTCTTTCCCAATTTAACACACCTTCAATCTTCGCTGGATCGACTTGAATGCCTTCTCTACTGATGATGTGCCCTACAAATTGTACTTCCTTCAACCAAAATTCATATTTCGAGAATTTCGTGTACAGTTTCTCTTTCCTCAGAATTTCCAAAGCTATCCTCAAGTGCTCAGCATGCTCTTCTTCCGTCTTTGAGTAAATCAAGATATCATCGATAAACACAATTTCAAATTTATCCAAGTACCTTTTGAATACCCTGTTCATCAGATCCATGAATGATGTTGGCGCGTTGTTCAACCCGAATATCATTACAATAAACTCATAATGTTCATATCTGGTACGGAATGCAGTCTTGGGAATATCTTCAGCTTTAATTTTCAATTAATGATAGCCCGATCGCAAATCTATCTTCGAAAACCATGCGGCTCCTTTTAGCTGATCGAACAAGTCGTCGATTCTCGGTAGAGATACGTATTCTTGATAGTGAGCTTATTCAATTCCCGATAGTCAATGCATAATCGCATGCTGCAATCTTTCTTCTTTACGAACAATATTGGTGCGCCTCACGGAGATACACTGGGTCTTATGATGCCTCGATCTAGAAGATCTTGTAATTGCGTTGACAATTTCTTCATCTCAACTGGAGCCATTCGAGATGGAGCTTTCGAAACTGGTTTTGTACCTAGTGCTAGATCAATCGTAAATTCAATTTCTCGATCTGGCGGTAAACCTGGAAGCTCGTCTGGAAAGACGTCAGGAAATTCACATACAACTGAATGTCTTCTATTTTGGGACTTCCCTTCTCAGTATCTAACACGTAAGCTATGTACAACTCACATCCCTGTCGAAGCAATCGTTTGGTCTGCATTACTGTCATAGATTTCTTTCGCTGTTTTTCGCCTTTGAATATTACCGTTGCATTTTCCGCAGTTTGCAATTTTACCTTCTTGTTCGCACAATTGATCTGAGCATTATAACAAGCTAACCAATCCATTCCCAAAATGACGTCAAACTCTCCTAACTTAAAAGGAATAAAATCTATGGAGAAATGATGTCCGGCTATTTCGATATCGCACGCAGGACACACTCGATCTACTGGAACTTGGTCGTCATTCGCTAATTTTATAATTAACGTCTCGCCCAACCATTCAATTTTGCAATGTAACTTATCAAGAAATTCTTCAGAAATAAATGAACGAGTAGCTCCAGAATCAATTAATACTTTTAAATTTACGGAATTCACCAAGAGCGTATTTGCAATTACACTAGAACTCTGCACTGCTTCTTTCATTGTCATATTGAAAGTTCTTGCTCTGGGTTGATTAGGCGGCGATGGAGGAGGTAATGCCAACACTTTCGGAATACTAGCTGTCATTGCTGGTCCTTTGCAATTCCTAGCGATATGCCTTTTCTTTCCACACTGGAAGCAAGTAATTTCTGCTGTTTTTCCTGTTGGACATTCATTAGAATAGTGTCTTTTCTACTTACATTTGAAACATGTCACATCCGCTTTGATACAAATGCTAGTATGTTTCCGTCCACAAGTTCTGCAGTATGGCACTGGGACCTTGACAATTCCCTGCTGATTGGGGGCTTGAAAATGATTACCTATTTTCTGGATACCTTGTCCTATCCTTTTGAAATTCAAATTTGTCCGGACTTGAAATCCCGGCTTCCCGATGGAGCGATCTTGGAAACTTCCCTGTCCTCTTTCCTTTTGAGATCTTTCATTTTCCTCTTCAATAATCAAGGCTTTCTGGACCACGGCGGTATACGTTGTTAATTAAAAAACTACAACTTGCACACGGATCCACGGTCGTAATCCTTCTTGAAACCTTTGGACTCGTTTTTCTTTATTATCAACTTGTTATGGGACGAACCTAGCCAATTCAGTAAATTTAGCTTCATACTCTAACACGGACATACTTCCCTGCTTTAATTCCAAAAACTTAATCTGCATTTGATTTCTCACATAGCGAGGAAAATGTTTCTCTAAGAACAACTCTTTAAACCTATCCCATGCAATAACATTTTCACCTTCTAAAGCCTTCTTAGATTCCCACCAATAGTTCGCTTCCCCTTTCAATAAATAACTAGTAAAGTTAGTCTTTTGGTCTTTACCTATCTTTACTAGCGCAAATGTTTTCTCTATTTCTTTCAACCAAGTGGTAGCCTTAATAGGATCTGCTGACCCATCATACGCTGGAGGTTTAACCGACTAAAACTGTTTGAAAGTAACAATAGGTATAGCTGGTGGTATCTGGGGCTCAGGACGAGGTGGTTGTTGTAACATTTGTTGTTGAATCTGCTGCTATTGTTGTTGCATCTGTTGCTGCATCATTACCATATGTTGTTGCATCAGATGGAACATTTGGTTCATGGTATCATTGGTGTGTTCTTCAAAATTCCTGTTGGAAGTCTCAGTCCTAGTCTTTCTCTTGGGTGCCATCTGCTGATAATAAAATAAGTGATGTCTTTTTAACAGTTTATTAAACAATTGACAATAAGTAAGAAAATAATTTATCTTGTTATTAACAAAATTTAGATAATAGTTCGGAAAAAGAAAAACAGTTTGCTTAATATAAAAAAATAGGAAATGTAAACAGTTTATGTTAATATAAAAATAAAAAATGTAAACAGTTAAATGAAATGTTTGCTTTTTTCGATTGAATTTAAAGTACGAAAAGCTATAAAACAATAAAGTAAAGGTAAATGCTGTAAAACTTTAAAGAATGAAATTTAAATAAAAGAAATATGAAAAGTGTATTTTATATATGACACTAGCCTCAGGTGTAAGTGCTTGGTATAAAAAGTCTCGCGCTGCTGTTCATAACTGCGGCTACAAGTCAAACTAACTACTACAAGTCAAACTACTACTACACACATACACACTACTCACTATGTCATACTAGGCTGCATCTATGTACATCTGTCCTCTGAAGTCAACATCTCAGAACCCTGGCGGAATACGCCTCAGCTCATCTCTAAGTATCTGAACCAATGTCTGCGCTAAACGCAAAATCCTGTAAAACTCCGCAAAAGAAGACGGCCCCTCATGTGTCAAATCATCCAACTTCTAGTTAGCACTCATCAATGCAGACTGTAACCTCTGCCTCATCATATAATTTGGTTGTAAGACAGCTAACGGTCCTCGGTCTCTCTGATCAAACAAATGTATAATCTCCCTACACTGAGCTCTCCAATACTCAACGTCCTCTCTCATAATCATGTACTCATTGTATGGTACCATATGTGGTTGTGCAACCTGACCCACTTACTCCTGTAACGGAACCCTCGGTATCCCTGCACCCTGTTGTGGTAGCCCCAACTGTAAATCCACATCATGCTCACCCATTCCCTCAACTGGAATCATCTGAAATACATCTGGCTCTGGGGCATATACTGGTATAGGAGGTAACACTGGTGGTGGTGGAAGCTCTGGCTCAATCCCCCGTATAAACTGATGCTCTACCGAAAGTGAAAGTGGGATCATCGGCTCAAAGAACTCCAATGGATCAAACATCTCTATAGGCTCATGAACTATCCCCTGCACTGGGGGTGCTGGCTCATGTGGCAATGGTGGTGGAGGTGGAAGAGGAGGAAACATGAACTCAGATACTGGTGGAACAACTGGTGCGACTGGCCCGGTCACTATCCTCTCAGAAGAAGCCGAATAACCTGACGACGCCATCTGATAATATACCAAAGAAAGAAGAAAGGTCACTAAATCATTCCTAGAACTAATACCTTCATATCATAATCTTATCTAAGTCCTAACACTATTCTTCCTATTTGACTATTCCTATCCTATGTGATCTTCCTATCTTATCTTAACCATAATGTTCTTGTTTTTAGGGACCAAACCTACAGCTCTGATGCCAAACCGGTAACACCCTCTAAACCTGGGGTATAAGTCTGGGGGTTACTAGCTAATCACCAAAACTGTACAATCTGATTAATAAATAATAAAGTGAATCTAAACCCCTTTAACACTAACCAGAATCTTTTTAGGTTGAAGTATGAAAACAAGAACCATTAACTACTTTATTACAAACCAAATTCAAAATCTTACAAACTCTCTTTATTACAAACCATTGTCTAACCAGTTTTAAACCAATTTCATCTTTTATTCCAAACACACACACTAAATATCTACACTCCACCTGTTCGGGCAACTCAAAGTTTTCTTCCTGGATTAGGATCAACACCTTGGGTATGAGAGGATCCTGAGGCTTGACCCGCTTCTTTACCATTCGAGTCCTGATGGGTTGCATATTCCTTCTTAACAGAAAACAATAAGGTGAATAACAATAAAAAAGGTGAGCCAAAAATTGCTCAAAAAGTCCGCAAAATATAAACAGTGTTAAAGCAGTATAAATGAATCGGTAACCTGGGTATATCTGCAAAGATATAACCTCGCGAGAATAGAAAGAAGGCCATTGCTGGCGAGTACAAACGAACTAAACTGGACATAAGTTCACATCTATACCCTGCTGATCAGCCAGGATACAGTGCAGATCTATATCCCACTATATAGATCCCGTCGGGCACCCAGGCACTACGACCCATCTCAAGGATCCGGTTATGTCCCGGTCCTTAGGATTAAGTAAACTTAATCCCCAAAAGTATCACTATCCAGTCCATGGAGTAGCAACTAAAACAATCGGTATGCTTTGATATATTCTAATCACCAGAATATATCAATATTTGTGAGTAACAATTGGAATATGAACAATGAATTCAAATGAAAAGGAGAAATCACGAATCGAAATGAAATATGAACAAGAATCAAAAGAGTGCAAACGTGATAAGAATCTGAAGAAATATCACTATTCTGAAATTAGAATAGGGGAAAAACTTGCCTTCTGCGCGACTCACTGCAATTATATCACCTTCGTCTATCACCGTCTCAACCTACCTTGCTGGCTTAGCTTCTGTTAGAAAAATAGACTGGTTTAGTCATTTCGTACTTCAATTGAGTCTTGAACCAACTTCACTTCGTTCATATTGTCGACATATGCGCTTATGACTGACTCGTATATTATATATTAACAAGTAAGACTTGATTAACCACATAATACACATAAGCACATAAGCACATAATCATTTTCATAGTTAAAATAATTTTTAGAATCAAAATCGACTCGCTGATCGCTCAACTGATCATTATCTGACTCGTTTCTTATTTTTCAGAATTTTTCGGACTCGTTTCAGCACGCAGTTCGACTGATAATCAAGCAAATAACCAAGTCAACTAATTTCTAGAAGAAATTAGGCTATAATATTATTTTCAATGAAAAGAATTCATTTTTCTGAGTAAAAGGGCTTTCGCTTCGCTCGAATCGGACTAACGGTCTAATTAATATAAATTAAACTCGACTAAATCAATTTATTATTCAATACAAATAATTATTACTAATTTTTAAACGTAAAATAAATTTTTAAATAATTATTTAAGAAAAATCAGAACTAAAAATGATTTTTCTATAATATTTGGAATTAAAATGAATTTATTATGATTTATTGAAAATTATATGATTAATTATCAAAATAACTAATCATTTTTCAATAATTAATAAATAATAAATAAATAAATAAATAATAAATAATAAATAATTAAGAAAATAATTAAATCTGATTTTTAGAAAATATTTCAGAATTATTTATAATATAAATCAATTAATTAAATAACTAATTAATCAATTTATAAAATAAATAAAACTGATTTTATAATTACAATAAAATTAAAATAAAATAAATTGCAGAAACATTTTTCAGAAAAAAAATCCTGACAAAAACAGATCAAACCCGGGTTGCAAATCGGGTTGCAAATCGGGTCACCAAGAACATCCCGGGTCAAGGATGAACTCAACGGAAAATTTCAAGATTTCGGTGGGTTTCCCGGACTCCGGCGACCTCTGTTCCTGGCCAAACGAGCACCGTTTTGTACCGTTTTTGATCCCAAATCATTCCAAGTTACTTCCCCAACGTCATTCAACTGAAAAATGATCAAAATCATCCCTGAATAACAATCTTCGATTAAACCGACTTAACTTTCCGGCCAAAATCCTATCTTTTGATTCTGTACATGAAACTTGATGATTTATAGTGCAAATCAAAGCTAAAGAATAGTATAATCAAACCCCTAACATATCAGGAACCAAAGATTCGCCAAAATCACGAAGCTAAGTTTTGAAAATTGAACATAAACCCTAGTAATCGAATATTACTATCAAGACATCGTTCATTCAATTAAACACCATGAATCGACTGTAAATCATCTAAGAAAGCTATATCAATCATCAAAACATCATAATAACCCTAGAATCAAAAAGTCCTAATTCGAACATAAACCCTAGAAATTGAAAATCAAAAATGATGCATTAAATCATGAAATTGATGCTAGAAACAGAAAGAATATATCAAAACCTTCGATTTGGGTACTGGAATCACTTGAGTTGATGTTGTAATCTGCTCGAAATCACCGGTTTAATTCTCGACCCGACCCTGTTCTTCCGACCCGATTTGCAGAGAATTTTGTAATTTTCTGATTTTTAATTACTTAATTAATAAAAATTAAATAAAAATTAGGCTATTTATAGTAGTGAAATTAATACTCCTAAATAAAATTAAGGCCTTAATTCTATATTTTTTAAAATTAATAGGCCCCTAATTTTATAATTTTTGAGTATTAAAAGTTAATTTATAAATATTTTATATATACAATATATATGCCAAAATTTCTCAAAAATTGTGAATAATGCAAAATACAAAGAAATGGTATAAATGAAAGTCCTATAATTTTATAAAAATAAAAATGTGATTTTTGTGGGGGTTTTAACATCCAATGAGGCCCGAAAAAGTCATTTTTCGCAAAATGAGAAAATTTATAATATACCTAGATGTTCAGAATATTGCGATGGTAAAAGCCGTTTGATGGAAAATAAGGCTCATTGTTTTATTTGAAATACCTGCTTTAAAATCATGATTCGGGTCGTAAAACTTTTGAAATGAAAGCTATAAATGAAAAATAAAATATCTGAAAAATATCTTTAAAATACCTGGACGACACAGAATGCACGTAACACATAGCGATTAGAGTTTGACAGTTAATTCCACATAAATGACATATTAACACACATAATTTTTTATAAATATGATATAATACAGAGGTAATTTTCCCAGACGTTACAATCAGGGCCAAGCAAAGGAGAGTAGACCATCAAGGGTTGAATGTAAGCATTATAGGAAGAAACATCGAGGAGTGTGTAATAAGATTAATATGACATGTTATCGGTGCAACCAGAATGGCCATTTGGTTAATGAATGTAAAGCTCAGAAGCCGGGAGTTACATGTTTCAAGTGTGGAAAGTTAGGACATGTTGCTAAAGAGTGCAAGTCGCCGGGACCAATCAAGAGTATGATGAGTGTAGCAACCACCAGTTCAATTGTACCAGCCGAGCTATTGGCTTTACCTTCACCATCTTAAACAGCTCCACAAGCGTCATCAAGGACTTTTGACTTGAAAATGAAGGATGCAGTTCAGAATTCAGAAGTGATAACAGGTAAACTTTTGGTGAATGATATTGAAGCTAAGGTATTAATTAATTCAGGAGCTACAAGGTCTTTTATCTCTGAAACTTTTGTTGATAGAATAATATGTGATAGAATGTCTTTGAGTGAAGTAATAAATGTGGTAATTGCTAATCAAAAGAAGGTACCTATTAGTCAATATTTCCCTCAGTGTGAGATTGATATCTCCGGACATAAGTTCCCAGTTGACTTAATACTCTTCAAGTTAGGGGAATTTGATATAATATTAAGAATGGATTGGTTAGGAAAGAATAATGCCCAGATAGACTGTAGGTCCAAAAAGGTTTATTTAAGAGCTGAAAATGGAGATAAGGTGATATTTAAATGTCAAAGGCAAGGACAAATGTTTCTTACAGTTGTCCAAGCTAATAAGTTACTTAGGAAAGGTTGAGAAGCATTTTTAGCTTATGTAGTGGATAAAAAGAAGGAACTTTCTAGCATAGAAAAAATGCTAGTGGTTACGGAGTTTTCGGACGTGTTTCCAGAAGAGTTACTAGGATTACCGCCCGAACGACAAATTGAGTTCGAGATCAATCTTCTCCAAACGCGGAACTAGTTTCGAAGACACCATATAGAATGGCAACAGACAAAATGAAAGAGTTAGCGAGTCAGTTACAAGAACTGTTGAACAAAGGAATAATAAGGCCAAGTATGTCACCATGGGGAGCGCCAGTTCTGTTTGTGAAGAAAAAGGATGGAAGCATGAGATTATGTATAGACTATCGGAAATTAAATAAGATGATGATTAAGAACCGATACTCATTACCAAGTATAGATGATCTATTTGACCAATTGAAAGGAGCCAAGTGTTTTTCAAAGATTGATTTGAGATCAGGGTACCATCAGTTGAAGATCAAACCAGAAGATATTCTGAAGACGGATTTAGAACAATATACGGACATTATGAGTTTTTAGTAATGCCTTTTGGAATAACAAACACTCCTGCAGCTTTTATGGATCTAATGAATCGAGTTTTCAAGAAATACTTTGACAAGTTTGTTGTGGTATTCATTGATGATATTCTAATATATTCCAAGTCAGAAGAATATCATGAACAACATTTATAGACAGAATTAGAAACTCTCAGACATGAGAAGTTATATGCAAAATCTTCAAAGTGTGAATTTTGGTTAAAAGAGGTTCAATTTTTAGGGCATATAATTGAGAGTGAAGGAATTAGGGTAGATCCCACAAAGATTAAAGCGGTTATGAGTTGGGAAAGACCAAGGACGCTTACGAAAAAGCGAATTTTCTAGGATTAGGCTGGTATTACAGAAGATTTGTAAAGGATTTCTCAAAGATCGCCACACCACTGACTAAGTTGACAAGAAAGAATCAGAAGTTTGAATGGAATGCAGAATATGAAGGAAGTTTTCAAGAGTTGAAATAGAAGTTAGTTACAGCCCCGGTGTTAGTACTACCAGACGACAAAGGAGATTTTATAATATATAGCGATGCTTCACATAAAGGATTGGGGCGTGATAGCATATGCATCAAGACAGTTTAAACCTCATAAATTGAAGTAACCTACTCATGATTTGGAATTAGCAGCCATTGTATTTGTGATCAAGATAGGAGACACTATTTATATGGAGAAAGATGCGAACTTTACACGGATCACAAGAGTCTGGAGTATATATTTACCCAGAAGGAACTCAACATGAGGCAATGGAGATGGTTAGAGTTGATTAAGGATTACGATTGCTTGATACATTATCATTCGGGGAAAGCAAACGTGGTAGCTGATTCCTTGAGTAGAAAAGAGAAGATAAATATGATAATAGTGTCAAAAGAACTGTTTAAGGAGATTGAAAAATTTCAGTTGGAACTTTGTGTTTGCGGATGAATGGAAAAAATGTGTCATGCTGTTACTTTTCATCCAGAATTATTGGAGAAGATAAGGAAATGTCAAGAAGAAGTATTAAATCAGGCAAATAATCAACTAATAGGAGAAGAAATATGCACGCAAAAAGATGACCAAGGTGTATTAAGGTTTTCAACAAAAATTTGGATTCCTCAGGTGACCAAACTAAAGAATGAGATATTACAAGAGGCACACAACTCAAGATTTTCAATTCATCCAGGAAGCACAAAGATGTACCGGGATTTGAAGAAGATTGTGATAACCAAATATGAAAAGAGAAATTACAGAATAGGTCACCAAGTGTTACACTTGTCAAAGGGTGAAAGTGGAACATCAGAGACCTAGTGGTTTGATTCAACCTTTAAAGATTCCAGAATATAAGTGGGAAAATATTGACATGGATTTCATAGTAGGATTGCCTCGAACAAGATCCAGGCACGATGTTATATGGGTTATACTTGATTGCCGTACAAAGTCAGCATATTTTTTCATAATTAGTGAGAAGTTTTTGTTGGATAATTTGGTTCAATTATATGTGCGCGAAGTTATATTACGTCATGGAGTACCTGTATCAATAGTTTCGGATCAAGACCTGTGATTTAACTCGAGATTTTGGAGACAATTTCAAGAAAGTCTTAGCATGAAGCTAAATATGAGCACGGTGTATCATCCATAAACGGACGGTCAAAGCGAGCGGACTATACAACCAATCAAAAACATGTTGCATAGTTGTGCAATTGATTTCGCTTGTAGAATTTTCTTACAACAATAGTCATCACTCCAGTATTGGCATGCCGCCATACGAAGCTCTTTATGGAAAGAATTGCAGATCGCCAATGAGTTGGGACGAAGTTGGAGAAAGAAAGATTCTCGGCCCCGAATTGGTTCAACGGATGAAGGAGACGGTCAACTTGATCCAGAAAAGACCGTTTGTTGCTCAAGACAGGCAACAGTATTACGCAAACCCTGCTCGAAAGGATGTGAATTTTATGTAGGTGGAGCGGTATTTCTAAAAATATCACCATGGAAAGGATTGACCATATTTGGGAAGAAAGGAAAATTAACACCGCGATTTATCAGTCCCTTTAAAATTTTAGGTCAAGTGAGGAAATTTTCTTACAAGCTAGCTTTGCCGCTATAATATCAACATGTTCATAACGTATTTCACGTGTCATTGCTTAAAAAGTATAATCCAGATGTCAAGCATGTGATAGAATTTGATCCAATGAAAATTCAGGCAGATTTTTCATATGTAGAGCAACCTGTCAAAATACTCGACTGGCAAAAAAAGAGTCTTAGAAATAAATCAGTGAGATTAGTAAAAGTACTAAGGAGAAATCCCAAGATTGAAGAGTCAACTTGGAAGTTAGAGTCTGATATGTGAGTCCAATATCCTGATTTTTTCTCCTAGATTTTGAGGACATAATCCTTTAAAGGGGAGAGGATGTAACAACCGGTATTTTGTTATACTTAATAAAGTTGTATATATATATTATTGTAAATTATTAGAGATTTGTATGAATATGTGTCAATTATGTGTTTATGTGGCTAGCATAGCAAAATATTATGAATCGATAAGTGAGGTGTTCTATTAGAAATTCTGTGTGTGATTTAAAGATATTAGTTTATGATGAAAATTAGTTTTCAAAAATAGCTTTCTTTTAAAATTATAAAAGAGATCTTATAAAATTTCTAAAATTCTAAATTATTTTGTGGCATGGCTTTTGTAATTTATAAAATCATATTTTTATTTATAAAAATCATTCTTTTAAATAAGATTTGATAATGTGAATAATAATTAGTTGATTACTATTATACCCTTGCATGCAATTATTCATTCAAAAGGAGAGAGGGATATAATGGTCAATTCCAACCCCATAAGCACTTCTTTTACTAGCCAAATTCCTAGGTTAACCTTCCATGCAAACCTTGGTAGTATTACTAAAAGGATAAACAAGTAATTTCTCCATCCCACTACCAAAACAAGCACATAAAACTTACAATTTGGACAAAGAATGATCATTTCTATCATACATTTTCTCCACCCTCTTCTCTTTTCTCTCTCTCTCTCTCTCTCTCTCTCTCTCTCTCAGCCGAAGCGCGCACACACACACAACCTCTTCATTTTTCATCCAACTCCTCAAGATCCTAGTGTAATCCAACCCCCTAATATTTGTTCAACTCATCCTTATATGTTTTATGTGGAAATTTAGGTGATTAATTGTTTCATGTTTAAGTCTTTCCAAAACTCAAGTGAAAGATCTTGATTCTTATGAATTTAAGGTCCAAACCATGAGTTATATCACCAATGGAGTTAATTATGGTATAAATGAGTATTTTAATCTCATTTTATGTCACCATTTCACTCCTCTCCATTTGGCAATGACTCCTTAGGACTCGAATGTAATAGATTCTTGGTTGCTTTGTTTGCATTCAAAAGTTTAAGTGCTAAAATCATGTTTTCAAAGTATATAACTTGGTTTAAGCCTTTGCATGTTATTGTTTGTTATATTTTTTGTCATATCAAGTCATGCATGTTAGTTTTAAGATGTAAACTATAGACATTGATAGTATATATTTGAGTATAAATGATTTCGTGGTTATGTGCTAAAGATTTGAAGTTTTGAGTCTCAAGTCGATTTGCATGCAATAGATAATATCTTATTTTTCTTAAACAATGTATGCTAAGTTTTAAGTGATATTATTCAGTTGAAATTATGATTTTATATTGAGGTTTATGTTCTAATTTATGCTTGATTAATTCGAGAATGTGATTAAGTGTCATGCATGCTTAGTTATATCTATATATTTTTAAATTATTATGATTTTGGAGTATGGAATGATCTCATAGATAGTTAATATGAAGTTCAAGGTGGTCAGTGTATTAGTTTTGGTTATCCATGTTTGGGTGTTTGGTTAATTCGAATGGAGCTAAGAAGGAAGGGTTAGTATAGTGCGAGTAGTGAGTTGGATGTTTAGTCAAAGATTTGATGAGTTTAGAGTGGGAATTTGGTGAGGCCTTGAGAGGCCTAGGCTTGGTAATATTAGGGTAAGGTTTAATCCTAAGTTCAGTGGCCATAGGTTGTAGAAAATGTTTGGTTTTGATAGGTGCATTGGAATAAAATCGAGAGAAACCAAAACAGGGACAGTTTTGGAGTAAGGGTGATTATGGTCTAGTATAGGTTTGTTACGGGTAGGAATTCAATGGGAATTGATTGGTAATAGTGTAATGGAGTCTAGTGAAGGTCAATAAGCAATTAGAATCGACCTTAGAGCAAGATTAATGAGTTTTAAGTTGGTTATAACATGGCAGTTTGTAAAATCGCAAATGCAGTTTGGTGTCAACTTCTTAGAAGGTCATAGTAGGCCCAAGTGAGGTCTTAGTGTCAAATCAAGTTTAGGAGTTATTTTTATGACTTAGGAATTATAAAAAGTCATATTTTAGTGAATGCACAAAGTAGGAAGGTTCGTTTTTGCCAAGGCGCACAAGGTGGTGCCGAATCATGCATTCGGGAAAGTCGGGTTTGTGCAAGGAGATTATGAGTTCAATTAAGTGAGGCATAGGCGTGTATTGATATTTTTAAGATGGATTAAGGTATTTAGAAGGTAATGTATTAAGATGAATCAAGAGAAGTTGGTTTTTAGTAGTTGGGCTTATAGAGTTTTGTGACTAGAAATGAGGTGTAGAGAGAATCGAGTGATCAAGGGTAGAGTTTCTCGAGATCATTCGGTACTTACGTGTTTATATGGAATAAATGACATGTTTCTATGTGATTATATGTGATTATGTGCACTAATTTGTATAAATAATTATGTGTAGAGTTGCATGATAATAAGGTATAGTCGTGCAAGTAGCACCTATGTGTTGCACTAGAGTCGAATGGTGTATTAGTATAGTTAGAGAGAGTCATTGGACTATATGTAAAAGTATAGAGTTTGTTTGGTGATGAGATTTATTATATGTGTAGGTCCAAGAAAAAGTAACAGAAAGATTCTTGCCATCAAATTCGAGTAAGCGGGTTCAGGGTTGCTTTAAGATTGATTAAGGGCTTTTCGGAGAGGCAAGTGTTCCTCCCTTCCAAACTCATTTTGTGCAACTGTTTTGCCTTAAACTATTGATTATTGTTATGCTTCTTTCAATACTTATTCCTTTATTCATTGAACCTTATGATACCATGATTATGATCTTAAACTTGTAAATTATGCGATACCCCCATGATTAGCTATTCCTACTCTTGAATGATTGATCTTTCGTCCTTGATGACCCCATTAGTGAAATGATAATTTGTTTCTGATAAGAACCCCATAATTCTAATCCTTTGACTTACGATTGTAATTCTATTGCCTATAATCCCTTGAAAATGGAATAATTGATATCTCTTCTTAGAATCTTTGGAAATTATCCGCTGGGATCAATTTTATAAAGATAATTACTTAAATGAAATTTTTAAATGAATAAATGTTTTCTTGAGATTAGTGGATTGGACTAAGACGTAAGTTCCTTTCACACTTATTATATTAGGCTTAAAAGTTGCCTAGGGATACCAATCAAAATTTTTAGAACCCTGCGAGGTTCGGGATTACTTCGCGGATGATCACTGGTTGTAATCCGTAGCGTCATAAAATGATTTTGAGCAATGATTTGATTTCAAATGTTTTGACTTGAATAATGATTCCATTTACCTCACTTTGAATTATAACTTGTTACATTGTTAATTCTGTTTCTTTAGATCACTTGCTGAGCATTTGGCTCACTTCTTTCTATTTACCCATGTTATTTCAGCTAGCAAGTATGGTTAGAACAAAGTAGACTTGCTCGTAAGTCTACCTATTTGAGAGCTCATGTAGTATAACACGCGTTTGTCTGAGGCTCGATATTCTTGTATAAAAGTTGTAATAGTTGTTAATATTGGGCTGCTCAAACACTAAACCTTTGCGATCTTGGATTATTTTGTAATCAACCATTTATAATATATATTTATCGGTTGTTATCTTTTGGTTAACGTTTCGGGTTGCCATACTTTTCACATCTATTTGATACACTTTGAAATTTGAGTGTGCAACAAATGCAAGAAAAATTCTTATTACTTCAAGTCTTGTAACTGGAGAAAAAGTTTCATCCTGGTCAATTCTTTTCTCTTGTGAGTAGCTTTTAGCAACCAGTCTTACTTTGTTTCTGGTAACAACGCCATTTTTATCCATTTTGTTCCCATAGACCCACTTTATTCCAGTGATGCTTCTGTTTCATGGTGCAAGAACCAACTCCCAAATTTTTTTTCCTTGATATTGATTTATCTTTTCTTGCATAGCACTTATCCAGTCAGGATCAGTTAGAGCTTCTTCAGTTTTCTTAGGCTCGATTTGAGATAAGAAGCACGCATATAGGCATTCAATTGCAGTGGCATTTCTAGTTCTCACACCAGCATTAGAGTCACCAATAATAGTATCTCTAGTGTGATTCATGTCCCATTTTCTGGTGTGTTGATTTTCATGACTAGATGTGTCCTCATTTTCTTCATTATTGGCATGACTTGCAAAACTATCATCTCTTTCTCCCCCTGAGTTTGTTCTATCAAACTCAGGTAAGCTTCTGTCTTGAGATAAATTCTCATTAACATAATTCACTGGATCACTAGCTTCTTCTTCTCTAATATTTTCATTATTTTCATCTTCATCTTCAGAATCACTGTCAAGAATTAGATTTTCAAATTTCAATGCTTCAGCTTCATTTTCATCAAGACATTCCCAGCCAGGATACATGTCATCATCAAATGTCATATTTGTATTCTCCATTAGTTTTTTTTGCCCCAACATATAGACCCTGTAAGCAGTACTTTCCAATGACTAACCAAGAAAAATAGCATCAAATACTTTGGAGTTAAATTTGGCAATATTTTCATAGTTGTCTTTTAACATAAAGCACTTGCTTCCAAACACATGAAGATGTTTAATTGTAGGCTTCTTCTTAGACATGATTGATTAAGGTGACTTTCCAATGCTTTTGTTGTCCAAATATTTATTCTGACTATAACATGTAGTGTTAACAGCTTCCTCCCAAAAGCTTGTTGGCATATTGGCATCCTGCAATATTGTCCTTGTAGTTTCAATCAGAGTTCTATTCTTTCTTTCAACCACACCTTTTTGTTGAGGTGTTCTTGGAGCTGAGAACTCTTGCTTGATGCCTTTGTATTTACATAAATCATTTAATATGGAATTTCTAAATTTAGTACCATTGTCACTTCTCAATCTTTTCACTGAATTTTGATCTTTAGCCTGTTTCTCAATCTTCTTTATGTGTTCAATGATAATATATGGATTTTCATCTTTTGAATGCATAAATTCCACCCAAGTATATCTTGAGTAGTCATCCACTATTACTTGTGCATATCTTTTCTTGGAAATGGACATGATATTCACAGGACTAAACAAATTATTGCGCAAGGCATGCATGTACTATAACAAGACTAAGTCACATTGACAACCCTAATTTAGTTGTATGATAGTCTAAATCTGTATTTTGTATTGTATTACTTGAGTCTGTAAAAATGTTATAGATCTGACTGGATTATTTTTCTGTGAACAGTCTCAAGCCTAAGAATAAACTCTGGAAGAAGATCAACAAGATCATGCCTCAGAGAAAATGTGAAGAAGCTTGGAGTTGAATAAATCTGTTTTAGGAAAAATGTTCTAAGTCAAGATATCTACAAGTCACAGATCAAGTCATATAGAGAAGTCATTCGAGAACTCTAGAATGTCTTATCGAGAAGTCCTAAATGGCTTATTGAGAAGTCCTAGAGATATCGACAAGTCAAATGAAGATATGAAGACTAGAGATATGGACAAGTCAATTTCTCATTAGAGATCTCAAAGATATCGACAAGTCAAAATGCATATAGAGATCTCAGAGATATCGACAAGTCATTTTTGCATATAGAGAACTCAGAGATATCGACAAGTCAAAATGAAGATATGAAGATTGGAGATATCGACAAGTCATTTTTACATGCAGAGTTTTGGAGACCTCGACAAGTCAAGTTCAGTTATAGAGAACTCAGAGACCTCGACAAGTCAAACCACTTATAAAGAACTCAGAGATCTCGATAAGCTATTATACTTATCGAGTTGTCAGTTCTCTATACAACAAACTGGAGATCCAGATATGAACCTCAAGTACATAATGCAGCCAAGTTAAAGATTCAGTATTATCAATCAACAAACGATCTAATCACTTAGATTGAAAAGTCTACAAAAGCAGCTTGAAGAGTGCAATATCAAGGGCCAAGATTAACTGACAAAGGAAGGTCACAGACCTGCAGGATTTGCAAAGATTCATTAAGCTAGAAATAGATAGCTTTAGAGATAACTTAAAGTAGGGTTTAGTACATCTTTTCCATGTTGTGTAAACCTGGGTTTACTAATCTATAAAGTAAACACTGGTCCTTTTTTTTAAAAAGTAACAAATAGATCTAGATTTTCTTGGACTCTCTCAAGATAGAAGCTAAGTTCTTTACATACAAAGTACCCAGGATTTATAGCAAGACATAACTTGATTTTAATATAAAATTAGGTGAGTTTTAAAATATTATTTTTGTTATTTTATTTATGCTAACATAATATAATTTTATCTCTAATCTGCTTTGTTCATACATCCATAATAGTTTGACAAAGGCTAAAAATATTCAAAACAAATTCACCTCCTTGTGTTGTATTTAATATCTAAGAAGTGGTATTAGAGCAAAATCTGAAAGTAAAAGATCAAGATCTTGGAAGAATGAATACACGGAAGTTAAGATTCAAAGAAAATCTTTAACAACTGGTCAAGGGCACATTATTAATGGATCAAGTGCACTGGTTGTTAATAACAACAAGTCATCTGATGATGAACAAGAAATTCTGACTCCAACTACCTCAAGTGTTGAGTAAAAGAATAAGGAGCCACAGAAGCAAGTTATTCTAGAACTTGAAGAAGATGAGTTCTATACCTCGGATGAACTGGATGAGTTGGATCAATCCATGGCTTACCTATCAAGGAAATTTTCTAATATTAGAGTGAAGAAGCCAAAGTTCTTCAAGAAAAAGGACATACATTCAACAAGGATACCAGCTGGAAAGGAAAAGCTCAATACAACTCTAATGGCAAAAGTGGCTACAAAACTGGATCTGTTGACAGATCAAAAATCAGGTGCTTCAATTGTGATGAATCGGGCCACTTTGCCATAGAATATAAAATCCAAAGAACTTGAAAAAGAATAAATCTTATCTTGGGTTAGAGGAAAAGTATGAGGCTCTCGTGAAAAAGCAACAGGGTAAAGGTTATATTGCAGAAGGAAAGAGTTGATAATGATGAAGATGAGGAGGTTGGAAACTATACACTCATGGCCTTGGAGCAAGGAGAATCATCCTCATCAAAAACAAAGGTACCAACTCTTACTACTTTTTATTTAATTACAAGTCAACATAAAGAGACTGTTGAAACGATGAGCATAGAGATGTTTCACATCCATACTAGCATGGTGGCAGCTACTGAGGAGGTTAGTAGGCTGTCAAAAGCTAATAAGAAGCTTGAGATTGAGGAACAAAATTTAGAACTGCAGCTTGTTGAGCTTGAAACTGTCAAGTATGAGAATGAATATCTAAAGCACAAGCTGAAGTGTGCTAGTGAAATAGAAGTTGTGTTGAGGGAAAAGATAGAAAAAAATGTAGTAAAGTTGAAGTCTTTCAGGAATGCTTCTCAGTTAGTTGATCAGTACCATGAGAAGAAAAAGCCATGTACTAATATAGCCATTGGTCTTATTATAATGCCTTGAACAGCAACAAGAAGAATGAAGGTGACAAGGGCAAAGCAATTGTAAATGAAGATGTCCCAGCTATGCTAAGAAAAGTTGATTCACCTTTATTCAAGGCATGTGAAGTAAATTTCAGTGAAGAGGAGTTGGTCATCAAGCAAGAAATTGCAGATGAAGAAAAATAAATGAAAAATGAAGAAACCAATCCTGCTACTGAAAGAAAGAAGAAGCCAATGGTTAACCAACTCCCTAGGACACCTGTCAAGGAATACATGAAGAAAGAAAAAGAACAAGAATGGCAAGATAGGAGTAAACAAAAGCAACAACTTTGCATTTGTTTCAAATACCCCCAAAAAGAAGTTTCAAAAAAGTGGCTCAACAAATCATCTAACTCACCTTTGTAAAAAGGATGTTAGAAAGCCAAAAGTGGGAACATGCAAGTACAAAGAAGTAAATGCAAAAGACCCTTACTCCTTTTGTGACAAATTTGACTGCATACCTTGCAACATGAAAGTGATGACAAGTTGTCATAAACTGAGAGTATATTTGAAATATGTCAATTGTGAATCTACAGACGAAAAGGAAAATGCAAAACAATTTGTTCATATTGTTCCTTCTGAATCAACACATTCTAATTCTGCAAATTCTGTCAACAAGAAGAAAGTACCCAACACTGCTTGGGTAGCTAAATACACTTAATCCTCATTGTGCACAGGGAAAAATGAAGAGAGTCATATGGATCATAGACAATGGATGCTCAAGATATATGAAAGGTGATAAGGCGCTGTTATCACAGTTTGAGGAGAAGGCTGGCCCATTAATGACTTTTGGAGACAACATCAAAGGTTTTATAATGGGATATGGCAAGTTAATATATGGAAATATTTTCTTTGAAGATGTAGTACTGGTAGATGGTTTAGAAGTGAATCTCCTAAGTGTCAGTCAATTCACAGATTGAGGATTCAATGTTTCATTTGACAAAGGAGAATGCTTAATCATCAGCAAAAAGATTAGTGAAGTTGCTCTGAAAGGAGTAAGAAAGGGAAGCCTGTTTGTTATAAACTTACACTCATAAATAAGGAAGGAATCTGTTACTTCTACACCAAGACATCTGTAGAGCAAAGCAAGCTATGGCACAAAAAGCTCTCTCACCTGAATTACAAGGCAATCAACACCCTGGTGTAAAAGGAGTTAGTGAGAGACATGCCAAATCTGGAGTTTGCTAAAAATGAAGTTTGTGAGGCTTGTCAAAAAAGAAAAATGAAGAAGTCAAGTCACAAGAGTAAAACTGTGAATTTCATAAGTGCACAATTGCAACTTATCCACATGGACTTATTTGGACTAGTTAATATCTTATCAATTTCAAGGAAGAAATATGCACTTGCGATAGTGGATGACTACTCAAGATACAGATGGGTAGAATTTATGCATTCTAAGGATGAAACTCCACACATCATAATTGAGCACATTAAGAAGATTGAGAAGCATGCTGAAGATCGGAATTGTGTGAAAAGATTGAGGAGTGATAATGACACAAAATTTAGAAATATAATTTTAACCGAATTCTATAAAGACAGGGCATTGTTCAAGAATTCTAAGCTACTAGAACACCTCAACAAAATGGGGTAGTTGAGAGAAGAATAGAATACCAGTAGAGGCTGCTAGAACAATGTTCGAAGATGCCAAACCACCAACAAGTTTTTAGGAAGAAGTTGTCAACACTGTATGCTATACTCAAAACAGATATCTCATTAACAAGAATCTTGGCAAGTCACCATACTCAATCTTATCTAAAAAGAAGCCTCTTGTGAAGCATCTTCATGTGTTTGGAAGCAAGTGTTATGTTTTAAAAGAAAACTCTGAATATGTGGGAAAATTTGACTCTAAGGTTTTTGAAGAAATTTTTTTGGGATATTCATTGGAGAGAACTGCCTACAAAGTCTATGTGCTTGAATAAAAGAAAATTATGGAAAACACAGATGTGACTTTTGATGATGACAAGTGTCTGGGTTTGGAATGCCTTGATGATAATGAAGCTGAGACCCTTAAATTTGAAAATCTTAACATTGATAGTGATTCTGAAGATGAAACTGAAGTCAACACAAGTAACATAATGGATGAAGAGTCAACTAAACAAGTGAATCATGAGAATGGAAGCTCATTTTAAACACCTGAATTTGATAGCATAAACTCAGGGGGAGAAAGATGAGAAAATTCTGCAAGTCATGCCAATGATGAAGAAGATGCAGAAAACTCAAGTCAACAAACTCACTCCAGGAAATGGGATAGAAGTCACACAAGAGAAGCAATTATTGGTGATCCAAATGTTGGAGTGAGGACTAGAAGTGCATATGCTAATGAATGTCTACATGCATGCTTTCTGTCACAAGTTGAGCCTAAAAAAACTAAGGAAGCTCTACTTGATCCTGATTGGATATCTACTATGCAGGTGGAGCTAAATCAGTTTGAAAGGAACAAATTTGGAAGTTGGTTCCTGCACCAAAGAACGGCAGTGTAATTGGAACAAAGTGGGTATTCAGGAACAAAATGGTTGAAAATGGGATTGTAACAAGAAACAAAGCAAGGTTGGTTGCAAAACGCTACTCACGGGAAGAAGGAATTGATTATGATGAAACTTTTTCTTCGGTTTCAAGACTTGAAGTAATAAGAATCTTTCTTGCATTTGCGGTACATTCAAACTTTAAAGTGTATCAAATGGATGTAAAGAGTGCATTCCTAAATGGTGAGCTAGAAGAAGAAGTTTATGTGCAACATCCACTTGGTTTTGAAGATCCTGAATTTCCAGATTCTGTCTACCAACTTCTAAAGGTTCTCTATAGATTAAAGCAAGCACCTAGAACATGGTATGATGCATTGTCAGAATTTTTGATTAAACATGGATTCACTAGAGGAACTATAGATAAGACTCTCTTCTACAAGCAACATGGTGGTGATATGATCCTAGTTCAGATCTATATGGATGATATCATTTTTGGCTCTACTAATGAAAAACTATGTCAAAGATTCTCAAAACTTATGCAGAGTGAATATGAAATGAGTATGATGGGAAAGTTAAGTTACTTTCTTGGAATTCAAGTCAGTCAAAGAAGTGATGAAATCTTCATCAGCCAAACCAAGTATGTTAAAGATCTATTGAAAAAGTTTGGTATGGTTGATTGTTCACCTGCATCAACACATATGTCTACAGCTACAAAGTTGGATGAAGATAAGAAACGAAAGAGTGTAGACATTTCAGGTTATAGAGGAATGATTGGATCTTTGTTGTATTTGACTACTAGTAGACTAGACATTATGTTTGTAACATGTTTGTGTGCAAGATTTCAAGCTAATCCAAAAGAATCACATTTAATGGATGTGAAAAGAATTTTCATATACTTAAAGGGGACTCCAAACTTGGGATTATGGTATCCTAAGAGAACAAGATTTGAAGCTGTTGGATACACAGATGCAGATTTTGTTGGATGCAGGGTTGACAGAAAGAGCACTAGTGGAAGCTATCAGTTTCTTGGACAAAGACTTGTATCCTAGTTTAGCAATAAACAACAATCTGTGTCAACATCCACAATTGAGGCTGAATACATAGATGCTGGAAGTTGCTGTGCTCAAGTGCTTTGGATTAGAAATCAACTAATGGACTATAGCCCAGTGTTACATAAAATTCCAATTATGTGTGACAATACTAGTGTTATATCTTTTGTGGCTAATCCAGTTAATCATTCTAGAACAAAGCACATTGATATAAGATACTATTTTATTAGAGAACATGCTGCAAATGGTACCATTGAGCTCATTTTTGTTCCAACAGAAAAACAGTTAGCTGGCATTTTAACTATACCTTGGATAAAGCAACTTTCACTAGACTTGTAGGTGAAATTTGAATGCTAAATTCTTAATCCTAAAGGAAAAACTCAGCTAATGTTTTGCATCAGATTGATTTCTAATAAATCAAAACTATTTTGATTTAATTAGAAATTAACTTGAATATGAGTTATAAATATTTCAGAAATCTCTGTATATATATTTTTCAAAATTCAAAATTTAGCTTAGAATTTTTTAATTCTGAGAAAACTGCTAAATATTAATCTATATTTTTAATATGTGAAATTAGCATAAGACAGATTCAAAAAGAACAAAAGTATATAGAGAAATGAGTTCTCAATAAGTCTAATTGATTTCTCAACAAGTCATTTTGAGACTTCTCGGGTGAGTTCTACATAAGTCATTTTTCTGACTTTTTGAAGGACTTCTCAACAAGCATTAGTATGACTTCTCGATAAGTCATTGTAGGGATCTCGATAAGTGATAATTCATGGATTTCTCTACAAGTATAAATTTTAGACTTATAAACAACTTAAAACTGGGATAATTTAATTTAATAAATTATTTTGGTAAAATAGTTTTGACAAAATTATTCTGATTTTATTTTAATTTATTCAAATAAAAATTGGAAAAATTCAGTCCATTCAGGACAAACTGGGTATTTATTTGACATCTCGATAAGTCATTTTCTATTTCTCGATAAGAGTCAGGAAAATGACATATCGATATGTATCTATTCTCACAATATGACTTCTCGATAAGCAAATTCCAAACGTTTATCTTTGAGTTCTCGATAAGTCATACCTAATTTCTCCAAATTTAAACCATTTTCTTGTATTTCAAACTCTTTCTCTCTAATTTTTCTTACCCACTCAAATTCAAACATTTTAAATGGCATATGTTAGATATATTTGATAATGTCATGGCTAATATGTTTTATGTTTAGATTTCAGATCTTATTTGAACAGAACAAATCAGTACTTATACTGGAAGTCAGAACTTAAGGGATATCAGTACTTATGATTATCAGGAGATAAGCATCAGGAGATAGATATCAGAACTTAAGTGCTGAAGGATGATCAGATAAGGACAGTAGCTGATTAAAGTTAAGAAGATCAAGATAAACATAAGAAGAGATATGCATGAAGAAGGAATTCCGTGAAGAATGGAATACTTGGAATAGAAGATATCTGATTGATATATTTTAGGAAGCAGAATTATATTCCATATCAATTAGCGATTATCTTGTAACTGTGTAGTATATAAACACAGACATAGGGTTTACACTATAAGTGTTATCATTATCGAGAATATTATTTAATATAACCCTAGCAGCTCTCGTGATATTTTGTTCATCACTGAGAGATAACAGTTCCAGATTGTAACAGAGTTTATTGATTAAATAAAGTTTGTTTTCTGTTACATAAGTTCTTGAAGTTTGATTTGATTGAAATAAACACTGTATTCACCCCCTCTACAGTGAAAGTGTGACCTAACAAGTGGTATCAGAGCCTTCTGTTAACACACATACAGTTAAAGATCCAAAAACAATCATGTCTGACACAGAAACTCCAACTAAGCCTACCAAAACTGAGGAATCATCAAAGACATCAACTCAGAGTCGATATGAGACTATCAGAGTTCCCATATTGAGACCATCTGAATATCCCATATGGAAGGTAAGGATGACCATGTTTCTGGAAGCAACAGATCCAGAATACCTTGATAGAATCAAGGAAGGCCCTCACAAACCTACCAAGCTCGCTGTTGTAGTTGCAGGTGAAGCAGCAATGACCGTACCAAAGGAAAAGAGTGATTACACTGCTGAAGATATAGCATCTATTGCTAAGGATGCCAAGGTACGACACTTATTGCATAGTGCCATTGATAATGTAATGTCAAACAGGGTAATCAACTGCAAGACTGCTAAGGAGATATGGGATGCACTGGAGACAAGGTGTCAAGGAACTGAAACAGTTAAGAAGAACAGGAAGACAATACTCACTCAAGAGTATGAACACTTTGACTCTAGGACTAATGAGTCATTGACTGATGTATATGATAGATTTGTCAAACTCTTGAATGACTTGTCATTAGTAAATAAGGAGTATGATCTTGAAGATACAAACCTTAAATTCCTGTTAGCTCTTCCTGAATGTTGGGATTTGAAGGCAACAACAATAAGAGACAACTACAATCTTGATGAAACAACTCTTGATGAAATCTATGGAATGCTCAAGACTCATGAACTTGAGATGGAACAAAGAAGCAAGAGGAAAGGAGGAAAGTCAAGGACAGTTGCTCTCAAGGCTGAAGAGGAATCCCCCAAACCACCTTCCTCAAAGAAAGACAAGGGTAAAGCTCTTATCATAAAGTCTGATACTGAGTCATCAAGTTCTGAGAGTGATGACGACTCAGATTCTGAAAGCTTGCCTGAAACTGATGCTGGTGAGGAGATGATGAAGCTGTGTGCTCTTATGGTGAAAGGAATCACAAAGATTGCATACAGGAAGTTCAGGAAGGGAAAGAAGTTTTCCAGAAAAGGCATAAGTTCTGATAAGAAGAATTTCAGAAGATCTGAAGGAAGAGTAGGAAAGTCTGACAGAGGAGATTACGCTAATGTTAAATGTTATAATTGTGGTGAGAAAGGCCACATATCTCCTGATTGCAAGAAGACCAAGAGTGACAAAGGCAAAGCTCTTGTCACAAAGCAGAAAAGCTGGACAGACACCTCAGACTCTGAAAGTGAGGAGAACTATGCATTGATGGCAAATGCTGATAAATCAAGTTCTGAGAGCAGTTCTGAAGCTGCTGAAACAAAGGTACCTCAGACTACTTATGCTTTTCATACTGATGATATTAATGAGTTGAGAAGATATCTTAAAACCATGTTTGTTAGTTATAGAGATCAAACTTTAACATGTGAAAGATTAACTTCTGAAAATCTTGCTTTTAGGAAAAGAAATGATTTCTTAGAAAAAGAGTTAGTCATGTTCCATCAAACTCAGCAGGATAGAGATGATGCTTTTTATGTTAGGGATGAAGTGCTAAAAATGAATGAATCTCTAAAAACTGAGTTAGAAAAGGAGAGAGAGATTATAAGAACTTGGACTAACTCTGGCAAAACAACTCAAAATTTGCTAAGCAGTGGAAACTGGAAAGAGGGCTTAGGCTATGGAGAAAATAAAAATGAAAAAGGAACTGTAGAAATTAAGCCTGTTGATAAGCAAAAGCCGAAGTTAAAACCTGTTAAGTTTGTAACTGAAAAATCTGAAAATGAGAAATCAGAAGTTAAAAAGGAATTAGCTTCTGACAAACTAAAACAGGAAAAGACAGCTGAAGTTAACATAGGCTTAATGACAAAGAAGCAGCTTAAGCATAAGCTGAAAGATGTTAAGAATGCAAACAAGGTAAAATCACCTAGGAAAAACAGGAATGGAAAGGAAGGTGTGAATAAAAGCAATAACTATAAATCTGTTCCTGATGCTCCTAGAAAAGCATGTCATAACTGTGGAAGTTCTAACCATCTGGCTTCTTTTTGCAGGAAGAATAAGAATATTAACTCCTTATCTACAAAGTCAGGAGTTAAGAGTCAGTCTGTTAGATACAAACCACAAAATCCTTGTTTTCATTGTGGTAGTTTATGGCATTCCATTTATACTTGTAAGGAATATCATAGTTTGTACTATGATTATTATCAAATAAAACCTTTTTTAAAGAAAGTTTCTGTTGTTCCTTCTAGTGTAAGTTTTGATTCAAAGTCTGGTAGTATAAGTTCTGATAAGAAAACTGTTAACATAAAATCTGATGCTAAATCCGCTGCAAATGTTAATAAACCTAAAAAGGCCAAAGGATCCAAGCAAGTCTGGGTCCTTAAAACTAATAATTAGTGGTCTTTTTGATTGCAGGGCAACAGGAAAAATATTTTAGTTCTGGACAGTGGATGTTCAGGACATATGACTGGAAATAAGGCCCTGCTATCAGACTTTGTGGAGAAAGCTGGCCCAAGTGTTTCTTATGGAGATGGCAACATTGGAAAAACTTTGGGATATGGCAATATCAATCTTGGGAATGTCATTATTAAAGATGTAGCTCTGGTCTCAGGACTTAAACACAACTTACTGAGTATAAGTCAAATCTGTGACAGAGGTTATCATGTTGATTTCTTTGCAGAACATTGTGAAATAGTTAGTAAATCTAAAGGAAAAATTGTTCTGAAGGGATTCAGGCGTGGTAACATTTATGAAGCTAAGCTTTCAACAAGTTCTGATGGTTCTGCAATCTGTTTAGTGAGTAGAGCCTCAACTGAAGAAAGCTGGAATTGGCACAAGAAACTCTCTCATTTAAACTTCAACAAGATAAATGAACTGATCAAGAAAGATCTTGTGAGAGGACTGCCAAAATCAGTGTTTGTTCCTGATGGTCTTTGTGACTCATGTCAGAAGGCTAAACAAAGAAAATCTTCGTTCAAGAGCAAGACTGAATCATCAATTCTTGAGCCTTATTATCTGCTTCATGTTGATCTATTTGGTCCAGTGAATGTCATGTCTATTACAAAGAAGAAATATGCGTTGGTCATAGTAGATGAGTTCACCAGATACACATGGGTGTATTTCTTGCACACAAAAAGTGAAACTGCATCTATCCTGATTGATCATGTCAAACATCTGGATAAATTGATCAAAGATTCTGTGAAAATTTTGAGGAGTGATAATGGCACTGAATTCAAGAATTTGATAATGGAAGAGTTCTGCAAAAATCATGGAATAAAGCAGGAATTTTCTGCTCCTGGAACTCCACAGCAAAATGGAGTTGTTGAAAGGAAGAATAGAACTCTAATTGAAGCTGCACGAACAATGCTTGAAGAAGCAAAGCTTCCAACCTATTTCTGGGCTGAAGCTGTGCAGACTGCTTGTTTTACTCAAAATGCAACACTCATTAACAAGCATGGAAAAACACCATATGAGATGGTGAAGAACAAGAAGCCAAATCTCAAATACTTTCATGTATTTGGATGTAAGTGTTTTGTTCTCAAGACTCATCCTGAACAGCTATCCAAGTTTGATCTAAAAGCTGATGAGGGAATCTTTGTGGGATATCCACTTTCTACAAAAGCCTTCAGAGTCTATAATTTGAGAACAAAAGTGGTCATGGAATCTATCAATGTCTCTTTTGATGACAAGAAGATCACTGGACTTGAAGATTGCATTGATCATGATCAGCTGAGATTTGAAAATGAAGATTCATATTCTGATACCTCAAGTCCTGACAGTCTAAGTCCTGATACTGTAAATTCTGATGGATTAAACTCTGATGTTATTGAAACTGTGGTGACTACGTCAAAGGAAGATGCACCAATGCTGGGGGAGCATACTCAAGATATTATCACATCTCAAGAAGCATCAGAACATACATCTGGCTCTTCAAATTCAGATTCGTCAAGTTCTGATAAGCCAAGTACTGACAGTACTGAAAATCTAAATACTGAAGGATCCAACTCAGAGAGCATAGTTTCAGGGGGAGCATCAGAAAATGAAACCGAAGACAGCATGAATCATGGGAGAGCATCCAGTTCTAGAGAAAATCTTCCATCTGCAAGGAAGTGGACAAAATCACATACACCTGATTTGATAATTGGAAATCCTGAGGCAGGTGTCAGAACTAGAACAGGTACTTCGAATGAATGTCTTTACAATTCTTTTCTCTCTCAGTCTGAGCCAAAGAAAGTGGAAGAAGCTCTTCAAGATGCTGATTGGGTGCAAGCAATGCAGGAAGAGTTGAATGAATTTGAAAGAAACAAAGTCTGGACCTTAGTGCCAAGACCTAAGAATAGATCGGTTGTTGGTACAAAGTGGGTATTCAGAAACAAAACTGACAGTGATGGCATAATTGTAAGGAACAAGGCAAGGCTGGTTGCAAAAGGATATTCTCAACAGGAGGGAATTGACTATGATGAAACATTTGCTCCAGTTGCTAGGTTAGAAGCCATAAGGATATTCATGGCTTATGCTGCTCACAAAAAGTTTACTGTCTTTCAAATGGATGTGAAAAGTGCTTTTCTCAATGGAGAATTGGAAGAGGAAGTATATGTTGAACAACCTCCAGGCTTTGTAGATTCCAAATATCCAGATTATGTCTACAGGCTTGATAAAGCACTTTATGGACTTAAGCAAGCTCCTAGAGCATGGTATGAGACTTTAGCTCAGTTTCTTCTGGAAAGTGGATTCAACAGAGGAACTATTGACAAAACACTGTTCTATCTCAACCATGGCAAGGACTTACTTTTGATCCAGATTTATGTTGATGATATTATATTTGGGTCTCCAAATGACAAACTTTGCAAAAAGTTTGCCAACCTAATGCAGTCAAGATATCAGATGAGTATGATGGGAGAACTTAGTTATTTTCTGGGCCTTCAAGTCAAGCAGAGTGAAGAAGGAACTTTTATTTGTCAATCTAAGTACACCAGAAACTTGCTGAAGAAATTTGGAATGCAAGACTGTTCAAGTGCATCCACTCCCATGGCCACTGCAACAAAACTGGATAAGGATACTGGTAATTCAGTAGATATTACTGATTACAGAGGTATGATTGGCTCACTTCTCTATCTAACTGCTAGTAGACCAGATATCATGTTTGCTACCTGTCTTTGTGCAAGATTTCAAGCAGATCCAAGAGAACCTCACTTAACAGCTGTAAAAAGAATCTTTAAGTATCTTAAAGGAACAGTTGATCTAGGATTATGGTATCCTAGAGAATCAGATTTTAAATTAATAGGTTACTCAGATGCAGATTTTGCAGGTTGCAAAATTGACAGGAAAAGCACAAGTGGTAGCTGCCAATTTCTTGGAGGCAGGTTGGTTTCTTGGTATAGCAAGAAACAAAAGTCAATTTCCACATCAACTGCAGAAGCAGAGTATAATGCTGCAGGAAGCTGCTGTGCACAGATTCTTTGGATGAAGAATCAGTTACTGGATTATGGGTTAACGTATTTCAAAATCCCTATTGATAGGGATAAATAAATTATGATTGTATAATTAAATACTGCATTAATTGTACAATCTGTGAGCTGCTAGGCCCAATAAAAAGATATATGAAACTCAGACCAGAAAGGTTAAGCCTGATGGACCAGATCAGGCCTGATGGAATAAAAAAGGCCCAAAAGCCCTAATTATTAATTAATTTCGTAATTAATTAATAAGGGAAAAATCAGCTATTGAGAAGAGTCCCGATAAGGATATAAATCCTTATAGATTAGCCTCAAGGGGACCTAAAAGGATAAGGAATCAGCTTCCTACTTCCTAGGACTCCTAAGTCTATCCTAATTCAGAGGCTTGTCCACCAAGTCTCCTATACCAAGTCCAATTCAAGGACTCCCACATCTATATAAGGGGCCTCACCCCACAAATCAGAACTACGTTTTTGACTTGATCCTTGGCAATCAGCAAGGTACGTAGGCATCTTGTTAAGGCAGATTGAGTCACGAAACACAAGAGCAGTCAAATCGAGCCTCAAAGCTCACGTTCCTTAGTATTAAATACAGCAATTATATATATTAGTTTTTAACCCATAACATTTGGCGCCGTCTGTGGGAAGACATACAACCATGGCGAGAACACGGAGAACAATTGGAGCTCTAGAGGAAGGAACACCATCAGAGACGACCCAGGTGATTTCATCAACCGTGGAGGTTCCTCCCCATTCAACTTATGCATCTACTCAGGGGGAAGCCCAGACAGGGGCAACTCAACCTCAGCCACAAGGGACAACTCCCCCGACTATTCAAGGTACGAATCCTCAAGTTCAACAAGTACATATACCTGTGAATTCTCGACCCTTCGGGTATGAATATTCAACTGTTGTTACTACTAACCCACCTTATGGGATGCCCCTTCACCCTGAGGTTGGAGGAAGCGGATATGCTGGACGAAGTGAAGCACGAGGGCGGTCGCCCCCCTATATACGAGGTTTGGATCCTATCCCTGAGGATCGGGAATTTTCTGGTCCATACACTGAGAGAGATTCCGAATCTTCGGATGATGAAGTGGCCCCGAGAAGGAGGCGTCCTGGAAAAGAGCCAATGGCCGATGGAAGGCAACGCCCCCAAAGCACCCCAGGGGCGAATCCCCAAGAAGTGCAGGAAAAGATCAGGGCTCATGAGGCTGAAATCCAAAGGCTGAGGCGTGACTTGGAGGCTCACCAAGCCACCAGAACCCACATACCTCCTAGGGGGAGAAATCCTCCTCCTATCATAGACCTGGATGGTCCGGTAAGAAGAAGGGCTGCTGTCCCAAGAACTGATCCAAGCAATCTCCTTCCCCTTGGAGATCCTGATGATCCAACTCCACCCTTCACAGAAGAGATAATGAATGCCCATATCTCAAGGAAATTCAAGATGCCCACTATCAAAGCCTATGATGGCACGGGAGACCCCGCTAATCATGTTAGGACATTCTCTAATGCACTGCTGCTGCAACCCGTGAACGATGCTATAAAATGTCGGGCCTTTCCTCAAACCCTGTCGGGTATGGCTCAAAGATGGTACAGTCGCCTACCCCCAAATTCTATTGGATCATTCAGAGAATTAAGTCAGGCTTTTATTAAGCAATTCATCAGTGGAAGAGTCCATGAGAAAAGTTTAGCATCTCTTATGAGTCTTGTGCAGGGAGCTAAGGAATCCTTAAGAGATTACCTGAATCGTTTTACAAAGGAGGCTTTAAAAGTCCCAGACCTTGATGATAAGGTAGCCATGATAGCACTGCAACAAGGAACTAGGGATGAGTTTTTCAAGATGTCTTTGGCCAAACGACCCCCTGAGAGCATGTTGCAACTCCAAGAGAGGGCAGGGAAGTATATCAAGGTTGAAGAAAGTATGAGGAAGACCGTAGTAAGTAATGAGCCCACTGGAGGCAAGAAACGAAAAACTGATTTGGAGTATATCGCTAAGGATAAATATCCTAGAACTGAACAAAACCCTGATTCAACCCCCAAGAAGGGAGGACCTGGGCAAAAGTTCACTGAATACGCTAAGCTGAATGCTCCCAGAAGTCAGATTTTGATGGAGATTGAGAAAGACAGAGATATTCGCTGGCCTAAGCCCTTGAAGGCTGATCCCGCCAAGCTAGATAAGGGCAAGTATTGCAGGTTTCACAAAGATGTTGGCCATGACACCGATGAGTGTAGACAGTTGAAAGATGAAATTGAGTTTTTGATTCGAAAAGGAAGATTGAACAAGTATACTGGAGATGGAGGAGACAGAAATAATAATGGAAAGAAGAACTTTGAAGATCGTAGGAGGGACCAAGATGATCAGGGGCGGAATCCCCAACCTAGAGGACCAGTTATAAACACCATTTATGGAGGGCCGAGACCTCGAGGGCCTGTGATAAACACGATCTTTGGAGGTCCAACTGCTGCTGGATTGTCCAAAAATTCCAGAAAGGCATATACTAGAGAGGTTATGCATATTGTTGGAGAAGCCCCGAAGAGGGCCAGGACAGAAGTAACATTGGCTTTTGATGATTCCGACCTAGAGGGTGTGAAGTTTCCCCATGACGACCCGCTGGTCATAACGCCGATAATAGGAAATAGCCCGGTTAAGAGGGTCCTTGTGGATAATGGTGCTTCTGTGGATATCTTGCTCCACGACACCTTTCTAAGGATGGGGTATAACGACTCCCAGTTGACACCAACCGACATGCCGATATACGGATTTGTTGGAGTAGAATGTCCTGTGGAAGGGATAATTAAATTGCCAACCACCATAGGTACGGAGCCAAGGCAAGCAACGCAGATGCTGGATTTCGTGGTAGTAAAGGCTAGTTCAACTTATAATGCTATCATGGGGAGAACAGGGATACATGCCTTCAAGGCAGTCCCCTCTTCCTATCATTCAGTCATGAAGTTTCCCACCCGAAACGGGATTGGAGAAGAGAGAGGAGATCAAAAAATGGCTAGAAGCTGTTATGTGGCCTCTTTGAGGGCAGATGGAGTCGGGGGGCAGGTTCTTCCTATTGAAGATATGGATGTTCGAGAAAATGATGAGAATAGAGGAAGGCCAGCAGAAGAATTGGTTTCGGTTCCTTTAGATCCCAAGAATCCTGAGAGGATGACTTTCATTGGAGCCACATTAGAGGAGCCCCTTAGAGGGAAGTTAGTGAAATTTTTGCAAGAAAATAGTGATGTGTTTGCATGGTCAGCAGCTGATATGCCAGGCATAGACCCGGAGTTAATTACTCACAAGTTAAACGTGGATCCAAGCCGGAAGACAGTGAAACAAAAGAAAAGAAATTTTGCCCCGGAAAGACAAGAGGCTATAAAGCAGGAAGTGGAAAAGCTCTTAGAGGCTGGTTTCATTGAGGAGATTCAATTTCCGGAGTGGTTAGCAAACCCTGTAATGGTGAAGAAGGCTAATGGAAAGTGGAGGATGTGTATAGACTTCACCGATCTGAATGATGCATGCCCCAAAGACTGTTTTCCGCTGCCTAGAATTGATACTTTGATTGATGCCACCGCTGAACATGAGATGCTGAGTTTCATGGATGGGTTTAGCGGATACAACCAGATCAAAATGCATAAGGATGACATTCCAAAGGTATCATTTATCACTGACTTTGGTGTTTATTGTTATCTTGTTATGGCGTTTGGTCTCAAGAATGCAGGAGCCACCTATCAAAGGTTGGTGAATAAAATTTTTAAGGATCTTATTGGGAAGACTATGGAAGTCTATGTTGATGACATGCTAGTCAAGAGTCTAGTAAAGACTGATCATATAACCCATTTGAGGGAAGCTTTTGAGGTCCTGAGGTACCACAAGATGATGTTGAATCCTACAAAGTGTGCTTTCGGAGTAGGATCTGGAAAATTCTTGGGATTGATGGTCTCAAAGAGGGGAATTGAGGCTAACCCCGATAAAATAAAGGCAATCCTGGACATGGAAACCCCCAAAAACTGTCAAGGATGTTCAGAAACTCACAGGAAGGGTTGCTGCGCTAGGACGATTCATCTCCAAGTCAGGAGACAAGTGCTTGTCATTCTTCAAGTTATTAAAGAACATTAAAGACTTTGTATGGAGTGAGGAAATCAGAAGGCATTTGAAGAGTTAAAGAAGTATATGGGCCAGGCCCGTTGTTGGCCAAGCCAGTTCTGGGTGAAGTTTTATTCTTGTACTTGGCTGTTTCAGAAAGTGCCTTGAGCGCGGTGTTTTGTTAGGAGAACT